>NC_069499.1:790233373-790450873 GCF_027579735.1 Bombina bombina
CCCTCTGTCTCTCCAATCTCTCTTCCCCCTCACTCTCTCTCCCCCCTCACTCTCTCTATCTCCCCTCTATCTCTCCCCTCTCTCTCACTCCCCCCTCTCTCTCTCCCCTCTCTCTCGCTCCCCTCTCCTCTCTCTCCCCCTCTCTCTCTTTCTCTCTCTCTCTCCCCTCTCAATCTATCTCCCATCTCTCTCTCCTCTCTCTCTCCCCTCTCTCTCTCTTCCCTCGCTCAACCTCTCTCTCCCCTCTCTCTCTATCTCCACTCTCTCAACCTCTCTCTCTGTCTCCCCTCTCTCTCTCTCCTCTCTCTCTCATGTCTCTCTCTCTCCCCTCTTCTCTCCTCTCTCTCTCTTCCCCTCTATCTCTCTATCTCCCCCCTCTGTCTCTCTCTCTCCCCCTCTCTCTCTCCCATCTCTCATTCTCCCATCTCTCTCTCTCCCCTCTGTGTCTCTCCCCTCTGTCTCTCTCCCCTCTCTCTCGCTCCCCTCTTTCTCTCTCCTCTCTCTTTCTCTCTCCTCCCCTCTCTCTCCCTCTCTTTCTCTTCCCTCTCTCCCCTCTTTCTATCACCCCCCCCCTCTCTCTCTCTCTCTCCCCCCCTCTCTCTCCCCCTCTCTCTCTCCCATCTCTCTCTCCCCCCTCTGTGTCTCTCTATCTCCCCCTCTCTCTTTCTCTCTCCCCTCTCTCTCTCCCCCTCTTTCTCTTCCCTCTCTCTCTCTCCATTCACATCTCCCCTCTTTCTCTCTCCCCTCTCTCTCTCCATTCACATCTCCCCTCTTTCTCTCTCCCCTCTCTCTCCTCTCTCTCTTTCTCTCTCTCTCCCCCCTCTGTCTCTCTCTCCCCTCTCTCTCCTCTCTCTCTATCTCCCCCCCTGTCTCTCTCTCTCCCTCTCTCTATCTCCCCCCTCTCTCTTTCTCTCCCCTCTATCTCTATCTCCTCTCTCTCTCTCTCTGTAATAATATGCAATAAACGTTTCTTGTATAAATTGGAGTTGTGGATTGCTTATTTATAACAAACACTTTGATAGTTCAAATGTTTAAGCTAGAAGTCACAGATAAATGTTGCTTGTAGAGCTGACATATAAAAGGTTGTTTTGTGTCACAGAATTAACCACTAAAGATGCTGTATGGGTTAAGTCCGTGACTTACTATATGCCAAAGCTGGGAGCAGAGTGTGGTTACATAGAAAGTTATCACACAATTGTCAAGCAGGCAAAATATACAGTGAAAGCAGCAAGTTGAAAGTTTGTACTCACAAAATAGCTGTTGCTCAGTAAAGAGAGTACTCACAGACCGGAAGGTAGTTCAAGTTGGTAACTGTGGAAGTCCGGTCCGGTCTGAGAAATGAAGGAGCTAAGTATTTCAGTGGAACTCCGATGCGGTGAAGAGCTGGACAAGCTGAGATGTAGGCAGTGAGACAGCGTGTGAGGAAAGACACGCAGTCTCGTTGGTAGCTGATGACATCAGCGGAGGACACAGCAGCTGAGGATCTGACTGCAGCGGCAGTCTAACGAAGATCTGACAGGATGCAGGAAACTGAGAACAAGGAGCTTATTTTGCAGGTAGGTCTGCAATAATCCAGCAATAGTGTGTCTGGAAGGCGGCCTTAAATAGGGGGAAGAGCCAAGCTTAAAGGGACAGTAGAGGTGTGCTGCAACACCTTACACTCTCTGTCTCTCTGTCTCTCTCTCTTTCTCTCTCTCTTCCCTCTCTCTATCTCCCCCCTCTCTCTTTCTCTCTCCCCTCTCTCTCTCCACATCTCCCCTCTTTCTCTCTCCCCCTCTCTCTCTCTCCCCCTCTATCTCTCTCCACCCTCTCTCTTTCTCCCCTCTTGATCTCTCTCCTCTTTTGAGCTGTTTGAGCTCTCTCCACGGGCTTTCACGGCCCCGCCCCCTCCACGCACCTTCACGCTAGGACCCGCCCCCTTCACAGGCCTTTGCACTAGGCTACACCCCTTCACAGGTCTTCACACTAGGCCACGCCCCCGTACACGCTCTGCCACGCCCCCGCGCACGCTCGGCCATGCCGACTTCTGCTCGCGGCAGTCGGCAGATCAGGTAGGGATTTAAGGCCAGGTGTGTTTGTCCTCGTGCTGTCTCTACTGCGCATGACAGCTTCGGACAAACACACTTGGCCTTTTATAGTATAGGATAGAGAATACAATTTTTTTTTCCAATTTACTTCTATTATCAAATTGGCTTCATTCTCATATTATTCTTTGCTAAAGATATATCTAGGTAGGTAGCGTGTACATGTCTGCAGCCCTACACGACAGGAACTAGTGATGTCATCTAGTGCTCTTGCTAATTTATAATGTATAACATTGATGCAAAACTGCTGCCATATAGTGCTGCAAACACGTGCACTCTCCTGAGCTTACATCCCTGATTTTCAACAAAGGATAACAAGAAACAAGAACATAAAATTGATAATAGAAGTAAATTGGAAAAAATTGGGTTTTATGACCCTTTAAACTCTACATTACTTTTGTGACTTTCCTGATTTCATCATACATGTAATCACAGATGTTATTACTCATGATTTAGGGGTCTAGTTATAGAGGTGCCAGTATGCTTTTAATTAAGATAAAGTTTAGGGAAATTTAGGTAAAATAGCCATTTTGACTCCAAATCTAGTAAGCTGTCAGTTGATTAGTACAATCTAATATATCATAATTTATGTAAGAACTTACCTGATAAATTCATTTCTTTCATATTAGCAAGAGTCCATGAGCTAGTGACGTATGGGATATACATTCCTACCAGGAGGGGCAAAGTTTCCCAAACCTCAAAATGCCTATAAATACACCCCTCACCACACCCACAATTCAGTTTAACGAATAGCCAAGAAGTGGGGTGATAAGAAAATAGTGCGAAAGCATATAAAATAAGGAATTGGAATAATTGTGCTTTATACAAAAAAATCATAACCACCACAAAAAAGGGCGGGCCTCATGGACTCTTGCTAATATGAAAGAAATGAATTTATCAGGTAAGTTCTTACATAAATTATGTTTTCTTTCATGTAATTAGCAAGAGTCCATGAGCTAGTGATGTATGGGATAATGATTACCCAAGATGTGGATCTTTCCACGCAAGAGTCACTAGAGAGGGAGGGATAAAATAAAGACAGCCAATTCCTGCTGAAAATAATCCACCCAAAATAAAGTTTAATGAAAAACATAAGCAGAAGATTCAAACTGAAACCGCTGCCTGAAGTACTTTTCTACCAAAAACTGCTTCAGAAGAAGAAAATACATCAAAATGGTAGAATTTAGTAAAAGTATGCAAAGAGGACCAAGTTGCTGCTTTGCAAATCTGATCAATCGAAGCTTCATTCCTAAACGCCCAGGAAGTAGAAACTGACCTAGTAGAATGAGCTGTAATCCTTTGAGGCGGAGTGTTACCCGACTCAACATAGGCAAGATGAATTAAAGATTTCAACCAAGATGCCAAAGAAATGGCAGAAGCTTTCTGGCCTTTTCTAGAACCGGAAAAGATAACAAATAAACTAGAAGTCTTTCGGAAAGACTTAGTAGCTTCAACATAATATTTCAAAGCTCTAACAACATCCAAAGAATGCAACGATTTCTCCTTAGAATTCTTAGGATTAGGACATAATGAAGGAACCACAATTTCTCTACTAATGTTGTTGGAATTCACAACTTTAGGTAAAAATTCAAAAGAAGTTCGCAACACCGCCTTATCCTGATGAAAAATCAGAAAAGGAGACTCACAAGAAAGAGCAGATAATTCAGAGACTCTTCTGGCAGAAGAGATCGCCAAAAGGAACAAAACTTTCCAAGAAAGTAATTTAATGTCCAAAGAATGCATAGGTTCAAACGGAGGAGCTTGAAGAGCCCCCAGAACCAAATTCAAACTCCAAGGAGGAGAAATTGACTTAATGACAGGTTTTATACGAACCAAAGCTTGTACAAAACAATGAATATCAGGAAGATTAGCAATCTTTCTGTGAAAAAGAACAGAAAGAGCAGAGATTTGTCCTTTCAAAGAACTTGCGGATAAACCTTTATCTAAACCATCCTGAAGAAACTGTAAAATTCTCGGAATTCTAAAAGAATGCCAAGAAAAATGATGAGAAAGACACCAAGAAATATAAGTCTTCCAGACTCTATAATATATCTCTCTGGATACAGATTTACGAGCCTGTAACATAGTATTAATCACAGAGTCAGAGAAACCTCTTTGACCAAGAATCAAGCGTTCAATCTCCATACCTTTAAATTTAAGGATTTGAGATCCTGATGGAAAAAAGGACCTTGCGACAGAAGGTCTGGTCGTAGCGGAAGAGTCCCCGGATGGCAAGAGGCCATCCGGACAAGATCTGCATACCAAAACCTGTGAGGCCATGCCGGAGCTACCAGCAGAACAAACGAGCATTCCTTCAGAATCTTGGAGATTACTCTTGGAAGAAGAACTAGAGGCGGAAAGATATAGGCAGGATGATACTTCCAAGGAAGTGATAATGCATCCACTGCTTCCGCCTGAGGATCCCCGGGATCTGGACAGATACCTGGGAAGTTTCTTGTTTAGATGAGACGCCATCAGATCTATCTCTGGAAGCTCCCACATTTGAACAATCTGAAGAAATACCTCTGGGTGAAGAGACCATTCGCCCGGATGCAACGTTTGGCGACTGAGATAATCCGCTTCCCAATTGTCTATACCTGGGATATGAACCGCAGAGATTAGACAGGAGCTGGATTCCGCCCAAACCAAAATTCGAGATACTTCTTTCATAGCCAGAGGACTGTGAGTCCCTCCTTGATGATTGATGTATGCCACAGTTGTGACATTGTCTGTCTGAAAACAAATGAACGATTCTCTTTTTAGAAGAGGCCAAGACTGAAGAGCTCTGAAAATTGCACGGAGTTCCAAAATATTGATCGGTAATCTCACCTCCTGAGATTCCCAAACTCCTTGTGCCGTCAGAGATCCCCACACAGCTCCCCAACCTGTGAGACTTGCATCTGTTGAAATTACAGTCCAGGTCGGAAGCACAAAAGAAGCCCCCTGAATTAAACGATGGTGATCTGTCCACCACATTAGAGAGTGTCGTACAATCGGTTTTAAAGATATTAATTGAGATATCTTTGTGTAATCCTTGCACCACTGATTCAGCATACAGAGCTGAAGAGGTCGCATGTGAAAACGAGCAAAGGGGATCGCGTCCGATGCAGCAGTCATAAGACCTAGAATTTCCATGCATAAGGCTACCGAAGGGAATGATTGTGACTGAAGGTTTCGACAAGCTGAAATCAATTTTAGACGTCTCTTGTCTGTTAAAGACAGAGTCATGGACACTGAATCTATCTGGAAACCCAGAAAGGTTACCCTTGTCTGAGGAATCAATGAACTTTTTGGTGAATTGATCCTCCAACCATGATCTTGAAGAAACAACACAAGTCGTTTCGTATGAGATTCTGCTAAATGTAAAGACTGAGCAAGTACCAAGATATCGTCCAAATAAGGAAATACCACAATACCCTGTTCTCTGATTACAGACAGAAGGGCACGAGAACCTTTGTAAAAATTCTTGGAGCTGTAGCTAGGCCAAACGGCAGAGCCACAAACTGGTAATGCTTGTCCAGAAAAGAGAATCTCAGGAACTGATAATGATCTGGATGAATCGGAATATGCAGATATGCATCCTGTAAATCTATTGTGGACATATAATGCCCTTGCTGAACAAAAGGCAAGATAGTCCTTACAGTTACCATTTTGAACGTTGGTATCCTTACATAACGATTCAATATTTTTAGATCCAGAACTGGTCTGAAGGAATTCTCCTTCTTTGGTACAATGAAGAGATTTGAATAAAACCCCATCCCCTGTTCCAGAACTGGAACTGGCATAATTACTCCAGCCAACTCTAGATCTGAAACACAATTCAGAAATGCTTGAGCTTTCACTGGATTTACTGGGACACGGGAAAGAAAAAATCTCTTTGCAGGAGGTCTCATCTTGAAACCAATTCTGTACCCTTCTGAAACAATGTTCTGAATCCAAAGATTGTGAACAGAATTGATCCAAATTTCTTTGAAAAAACGTAACCTGCCCCCTACCAGCTGAGCTGGAATGAGGGCCGCACCTTCATGTGGACTTAGAAGCTGGCTTTGCCTTTCTAGAAGGCTTGGATTTATTCCATACTGGAGATGGTTTCCAAACTGAAACTGCTCCTGAGGATGAAGGATCAGGCTTTTGTTCTTTGTTGAAACGAAAGGAACGAAAACGATTATTAGCCCTGTTTTTACCCTTAGATTTTCTATCTTGTGGTAAAAAAGTTCCTTTCCCACCAGTAACAGTTGAGATAATAGAATCCAACTGAGAACCAAATAATTTGTTACCCTGGAAAGAAATGGAAAGTAGAGTTGATTTAGAAGCCATATCAGCATTCCAAGTTTTAAGCCATAAAGCTCTTCTAGCTAAAATAGCTAGAGACATAAACCTGACATCAACTCTGATAATATCAAAAATGGCATCACAGATAAAATTATTAGCATGTTGAAGAAGAATAATAATATTATGAGAATCATGATCTGTTACTTGTTGCGCTAAAGTTTCCAACCAAAAAGTTGAAGCTGCAGCAACATCAGCCAATGATATAGCAGGTCTAAGAAGATTACCTGAACACAGATAAGCTTTTCTTAGAAAGGATTCAATTTTCCTATCTAAAGGATCCTTAAACGAAGTACCATCTGACGTAGGAATAGTAGTACGTTTAGCAAGGGTAGAAATAGCCCCATCAACCTTAGGGATCTTGTCCCAAAATTCTAATCTGACAGACGGCACAGGATATAATTGCTTAAAACGTTTAGAAGGAGTAAATGAATTACCCAATGTATCCCATTCTCTGGAAATTACTTCAGAAATAGCATTAGAAACAGGAAAAACTTCTGGAATAACCACAGGAGATTTAAACACCTTATCTAAACGTTTAGAATTAGTATCAAGAGGACCAGAATCCTCTATTTCTAAAGCAATTAGTACTTCTTTAAGTAAAGAACAAATAAATTCCATTTTAAATAAATATGAAGATTTATCAGCATCAATCTCTGAGACAGAATCCTCTGAACCAGAAGAGTCATCAGAATCAGAATGATGATGTTCATTTAAAAATTCATCTGTAGAGAGAGAAGTTTTAAAAGATTTTTTATGTTTACTAGAAGGAGAAATAACAGACATAGCCTTCTTGATGGATTCAGAAACAAAATCTCTTATGTTATCAGGAACATTCTGCACCTTAGATGTTGAAGGAACTGCAACAGGCAATGGTACATTACTAAAGGAAATATTCTCTGCATTAACAAGTTTGTCATGACAATTAATACAAACAACAGCCGGAGGAATAGCTACCAAAAGTTTACAGCAGATACACTTAGCTTTGGTAGTTCCAGCACTAGACAGCGATTTTCCTGAAGTATCTTCTGACTCGGATGCAACGTGAGACATCTTGCAATATGTAAGAGAAAAAACAACATATAAAGCAAAATTGATCAAATTCCTTAAATGACAGTTTCAGGAATGGGAAAAAAATGCCAATAAACAAGCTTCTAGCAACCAGAAGCAAAGAAAAAATGAGACTGAAATAATGTGGAGACAAAAACGACGCCCATATTTTTTAGCGCCAAATAAGACGCCCACATTATTTGGCGCCTAAATGCTTTTTGGCACCAAAAATGACGCCACATCCGGAACGCCGACATTTTTGGCGCAAAAGGACGTCAAAAATGACGCA
This sequence comes from Bombina bombina, assembly GCF_027579735.1. Lineage (NCBI taxonomy): Eukaryota > Metazoa > Chordata > Amphibia > Anura > Bombinatoridae > Bombina > Bombina bombina. The sequence continues at coordinate 790,241,126 of NC_069499.1, forward strand.
ACTTCCGGCGACACGTATGACGCTGGAAATAGAAAAGATTTTTTGCGCCAAAAAAGTCCGCGCCAAGAATGACGCAATAAAATGAAGCATTTTCAGCCCCCGGGAGCCTAACAGCCCACAGGGAAAAAAGAGTCAAATTTTTTAAGGTAAGAAAAAATGATTGATTCAAATGCATTATCCCAAATATGAAACTGACTGTCTGAAAATAAGGAATGTTGAACATCCTGAGTCAAGACAAATAAATGTTTGAATACATATATTTAGAACTTTATAAACAAAGTGCCCAACCATAGCTTAGAGTGTCACAGAAAATAAGATTTACTTACCCCAGGACACTCATCTACATGTTTGTAGAAAGCCAAACCAGTACTGAAACGAAAATCAGCAGAGGTAATGGTATATAAATAAGAGTATATCGTCGATCTGAAAAGGGAGGTAAGAGATGAATCTCTACGACCGATAACAGAGAACCTATGAAATAGACCCCGTAGAAGGAGATCACTGTATTCAAAATAGGCAATACTCTCCTCACATCCCTCTGACATTCACTGCACGCTGAGAGGAAAACCGGGCTCCAACTTGCTGCGGAGCGCATATCAACGTAGAATCTAGCACAAACTTACTTCACCACCTCCATAGGAGGCAAAGTTTGTAAAACTGAATTGTGGGTGTGGTGAGGGGTGTATTTATAGGCATTTTGAGGTTTGGGAAACTTTGCCCCTCCTGGTAGGAATGTATATCCCATACGTCACTAGCTCATGGACTCTTGCTAATAACATGAAAGAAATATAACTTTTGCTTGAAAAGTTAAATGATAATAATAGTAATAGTAATAAGTAAATACATATATAAATAATAAGTATTCATGATTAATAACCAATGCCATTGACAGCCAATTTGTTCCTTTTCAGACAGGCCAACGAAAGCTTAAAGGGACACTGAACCCATTTTTTTTCTTTTGTGATTCAGATAGAGCATGCAATTTTAAGAAAGTTTCTAATTTACTCCTATTATCAATGGTTCTTTGTTCTCTTGCTATCATTATTTGAAAAGCAAGAATGTAAGTTTAGAAGCCGGGCCATTTTTGGTGAACAACCTGGGTTGTTCTTGCAGATTGGTGGATAAATTCACCCACCAATAAATGAGTGCTGTCCATGGTTCTAACCCAAAACTTGTCTGGATCCTTAGCTTTGATGCCTTTTTTTTTTTAAAATAAAGATAGCAAGAGAACGAAGAAAAAGCGATAATAGGAGTAAATTAGTAAGTTGCTTAAAATTGCATGCTCTATCTGAATCATGAAAGAAAAAAAAAATTGGGTTCAGTGTCCCTTTACCCCATATTGGAATAAATAAGCAACTTTTCACTGTATCATTTATGAATCCAAAATAATTTACTTTCAACAAGACTTATTTTATGAGGAAAGGATTTGCACCAACAATCCAGTTTCAAAGGCCCTATCAGAAAGTGTTTTCTAAAATGTTTCTGTGAGAATGGCTTTGGAAATAATGGATTATAGTTGATTAATTAATTAAATCACATGGTTATATGTGAGACTTTCATTAAATTGATGTAATTTTGATGTTTGATCTTTTGGAGTAATTTGTTAAATTTACATTAAATAATTAGCATTTGATAATGGTGATATGAAGGAAAGTGTCCAGTTACCCAATCCTAAAATAACAAAAATCAATATTACATTTTTCATATATTAATACTTTACAAAAGAAAGTTAAACTTGATCTAATTTTCTCATTTATCATGAATAGTCATCAGTAAAAATATGATTTAGCATCTGAAAAGAAAAGATCTTTTGACATATAAAAATCAAACAAGGATATTGTAATCTTTGATCAAAAGATGGGGAATGTTTGGAGGGGATGGACAGAAAAATATAGCAATAAAGAATTAGGACAAGCATAATGAACATTTTCACACAAAGTCAGATTTAAATCCAACCAAGAGATTTAAAAAAAAAAAAAAAAAAAAAAAAAACTTTTTGAATTGTTCTGTGGTAATGATAATGACAGCTTTAGATGATTAAAGGGTTTAGCATTTGGTGCCAGGTTTCCCAGCTGTATCTATTTTCTATTACCTCTCAAAAATGCAAAAGACATTATTAGAGGCTTCTGATTGTCTCTGGCACTGAGTCACTTTTAGAGACATTTTCAAACTGGTTAGATAAAATTTGCCACCAGTTGCAAAGCTGCTTTTCTCATAATTGTTGTGGAGATGAAGTCATTGTTTAATAGACTTACTTTGGTTTATAATTACAAGCCCTTATATTTGCTTCAAATTCTTTCTAGTGTAAATAAATATGTTTTAAGGGTCACATATACCAACCAGGCTATTTTTATATGATAATCAAGTCCATCTCAAATAAATTAAAATCAAAATAGATCTAAAAAGGTCAGTATAATTAAAAAAAAAGAGATTTGTATAATTTAACATTTTTATTTAATTTTAGGAGCAACTATGGTTGCCTAAAAATCAGTAGCAAAAAGTCGCCATTTTAAATCTGTACATCTCTGGACCTAGTGAACAATTGCCCCATGATATTATTATTATTATTATTATTATTATTATTATTTCACAAACATTGTATGTTTTCACATAGTAGTCTAAGAATCCTAATTTAGCTGTAAAAGTGTGAATCTAAGAAGTTTTAAAGGGCCATCTGTGCATATCCTAAAAGGGCTAATTAAGTAAAAAATAGTTTGCAAAAAAATTGTTTAAAGATTGCTGGCCAAGATTTTAAAATAATTTTCAAAAATAAGCAACATTTGTTACATAGCCATGTGGTCTGGAGGAGTCTGATCCACCCCACCTTATCAGTGTTTAGCATCAGAAACACAGGCATTGTATTTCAAATGAGTTCACAGCTGCTTATTTGCTTCTAGGTATGCTCCAGCAGATAATGAGTGTTAAAGTCTTGCATTCTACCAAATCAAAGGTGGATATAGATACAGCCATAGAGGGAAATGTGTGGGGGGGAGATAGAGCTGTAGAATTCAGAAACTTTAAAGAAAGTGTTAATGGCGAGGCAGTATAAATTTGCAGGTAAAGTAATTAAAGTACTTATTATTATTATATGTTGTCTCTATCCCAACTTGTTTTATGTCCCTTTAAATCTTAATTAGAAAACTACCCAAACAATTCATTTCACATTTCATTAAAAGGTGAAGTATTTATTTTTATTGTAGTTTTACAATTAACATTACTATAACTTAAGAAATAATTAATATGCATCCTACTTCTTACAACTAGCAAAAAAACAGTACTATACAAGCGGTGCAAAATGCAAAAAAAGTTGTTTTAATAAGACAGAAATTATAAATTAGAAATACATTCTAGTTGCTGCCTGGTTTTGCACCGTGTTTTTATATGAAAATATAGCTCAGATTACACTTTTAAGATACTGAACAATAAGACAATCAGAATGTTCATTATTGAAATGAATACTTTTGACAGTTCAAAAAAATTTGTTTTTGGTCATTACCAATGCTGAATCAATTAAGCTCCATTATTTATTTACCTATTGGCCACATATATTTTGGTTTTATATAATTTACTTCAATGAAGTTGAGATAAAAAGACTCTGAAACATGTAGTTTCTAATAGAGACGTATATTCATATACATATACAGTATCTATATATATTGTTCTACCCATCGCTGCAAGACTTATCCCCTTCACTGCGCTAGGTTCTCTGCTGTGGCTCACGGCATAAGAACGAGGCTCCCATTGGAGCCTATGGAAGCACGCTTTCATGAGCGCAAAACTTTCCTGCAATACGAACAAGAGGTTGCGGTCGCATTGTGCACAACTTGTAATACCAGTGCACATTTGCGTGCACTGATATTACTGAGTGGAGCGAAAATATCTTGCTCGCGTAAGTGCAATTTTGCTCTCTACTCGTAATCTGGCCATAAATCATTACAAATACAGGATATGTTGATTTTTTTTTATTTTCTTAGAATTTTATTGATTGAAATATGTATCCAGTATTATGTACTAAGGGATCATTTGTAGCTTGGCTTGTGTTTCAGTGGTTAACACAGGAGTTAAAATGAGTAAATTGGTAGTTGTGAAATGAATAGACCTTATAAATTATGTGATATTTAACATATCTATGATTAAAGGGAAATTAAATACAATATTTATTTATGCTCAGAAACTATTTACTGCATTACAACAGATGTGCATACAAAATGTTTTAAAAACATAAAACATCACTTTCTTAAAAAAATGTTTTGTTGAATGTTTATTTTACTACCTTTAATGTGTCCAATTAGTGACAGCTAAGTTATATTGGAGAAAAATACAACAAAATAAATAATGAAAGTGCATGCAAAACTTGTTTTCTAATTATTCATAATTAAACATTTTTTGAGGAATTTTGATTTCAAGCATCATACAGTGAAATATGTACCAGATAAGGTTGAATATTAGTAGCATGAGACTCCTTTAGCAAATTATTATTGCAATATGTGGTACTATATAAGTGCTGCTTTCTGATGTCATGAAATAAATCAAATTATAAATTATTCAGGGACTAAATATTTTACTCTCTTTGGACCACATTGAGATGTCTACGTGTAATTTCTTCAAACAAGATTTGTATATATAAATAACAATAAAATACATTTTAAAAAAAACTTTTTAAAAAAAAAACAAAAAACATTTTGTAAAAATATAAATAAATCCAGAGCAATCCAAAAAGTGACTGTTGCAAATAAAAGAACACTTTATTCCAAAAACATTAAGAAGGCAGACTCCTAACAAAGGGAAACTAAGACAAGAAAAGAGTCTGAGCGGTTTTAATCTATAGACCGTAATCATAGACATAAAATATACACAGGTGCAAAGATATTTAAAAAGGCTTAAAACCATTCTCATTGGTGAAACATTAAGTACCTGGTTAACCCCTTAAAGGGCCATAATACCCAAATGTTGAAACACTTGAAAGTGATGCAGCATAGCTGTAAAAAGCTGACTAGAAAATATCACCTGAACATCTCTATGTAAAAAAGAAAGATATTTATAAGGAATGTAACAAAGCATGCAAAAAAGCAATCAAATTAGCCAAAATTGAAAATGAAAAATTAATTGCCAAGGATTCTAAGTCTAACCCTAAAAGGTTCTTTAAGTACATAAATAGCAAAAAATCTAAGAAGGATAACATGATAAATAATGACAGGGAGAAGGCTGAGGTACTAAACCAGTTTCTTTCTTCAGTATACACAAGAGAGGAACCATTGAATGATACTTTGGAACAGAATAGAACATGCCAGTCCATACCACTAACTGGGTTTTGTTTAGAGGATATCAGGAAAAAACTAAAAAATATTAAGGTAAATAAAACTCCAGGCCCAGATGGAATACACCCAAGGGTGTTAAGTGAATTTAGCACTGTTATAGACAAACCTTTACTCTTAATTTTTCAAGACTCATTATCCTCAGGCATGGTACCCCAGGATTGGCGTAAAGCTGATGTGGTGCCACTCTTCAAAAAGGGAAGCAGGGATGATCCAGGAAGCTATAGACCAGTTAGTCTGACATCAATAGTGGGGAAGATATTTGAAGGGATTATAAGGGATTATATTGATGAGCATATTCGTGTAAACAAGATTATGAGTTCTAATCAGCATGTCGTTAGGAGAAATAGATCATGTCAAACTAATCTAATTAGATTCTACGAGGAAGTAAGTAAAAATATAGATAAAGGGGAATCAGTTGATGTGATATACTTAGATTTTGCAAAGGCATTTGATACAGTGCCACATGAGAGATTAATGCACAAAATTAAGGGACTGGGAATAGCTGAAAATGTTAGCTCATGGATAAATAACTGGATAAAAGATAGGGAGCAATGAGTAGCAGTAAATGGATCATACTCAGATTGGACAAAGGTAATCAGTGGCGTCCCCCAGGGATCAGTACTGGGCCCTGTTCTTTTTAATATTTTTATAAATGACTTGGAGCAAGGATTAAATAGCGACATCTCTATTTTTGCAGATGATACTAAGTTAAGTAAGGTCATTAGGTCAGAGCAGGATGAACTCTCTTTGCAAAGGGATTTGCTAAAATTAGAACTATGGGCAAGTGAATGGAAAATGAGATTTAATACGGAAAAAATGTAAGGTTCTACATTTTGGAAGTAAAAATAAGCAGGCTATGTATTTTTTAAATGGGACAAGACTTAGCCAAACACAGGAGGAAAGGGATTTGGGAGTAGTAATAGATAACAAGCTAAAGATGAGTGCACAATGCAGGGCAGCGGCTTCAAAGGCTAATAAGATACTAGCATGTATTAAAAGAGGCATTGATTCAAGGGAGGAAAGCATAATTCTGTCATTATATAAAGCCCTGGTAAGACCTCACCTTGAGTTTGGAGTGCAGTTCTGGGGACCGATTGCTAAAAAAGATATTGCAGAACTAGAAAAAGTTCAGAGAAGGGCCACAAAGCTAATAAGGGGATTGGAGAAATTAACCTATGAGGAGAGGCTAGCCAAACTGGGTCTTTAGAAAAAAGGCGCTTGAGAGGTGACATGATTACTTTATATAAATATATTCAAGGCCCATATACAGAGATGGCAGAAGCTCTTTTTATTCCAAGAAAATTGGTTCTGACAAGAGGTCATAATTTAAGGTTGGAGGAAAGGAGATTTAATCTCCTGCAACGGAAACGTTTTTTCACTGTAAGAGCAATAAAATTGTGGAACTCATTACCAAGGGAGGTAGTGAATGCCAATACCATAGATACATTTAAAAATAGTCTGGATAAATTTCTGTATATAAACAAAATTCATGGATATGATTGCTAGTATTAAATGGGTCACATTTTAATGGGGTTATTTAAGCTTAACTGGAGCTTTTTGTAAGTATTTTAGATTTGTATAGGTTGAACTCGATGGACTTCAGTCTTTTTTCAACCTTATCTACTATGTTACTATGTTTACCTCAAAAGTTTCTCAGTAGCCACATCCCATTGTAAAGGACTTCTAAGCAACAAATCAGTATGTCTGTCCCGGAACAGCGGAAGGAACGAGCTTTCGTGCACACTCATCTTATTTCCCTATTCATTGTAAGGAAGTTTACAATGAAATCTCATGAGAGTTAAGAGTTCATGACCTCAGCACTGTTGATGCTGATTTGCTGCTGTTCATTTCTTCATTTTTTTTAATTTGTTTTACCTGCAGCTGGGCAACAGCTGAGTATAACTTTTTACACAGAATTTACTCTGCTGAGCTGAGGAAATTGTGAGGTAAAATATCTTCCTTTTTTACATAGAGATGCTCAGGTGATATTTTCCTGTCAGCTTTTTTACAGTTATACTGCATCAGTTGAAGTGATTTAGCATATGAGTAGTATGTCCCTTTAATTGATGGTAGAGACAGGATACATGATTCAACATGTTGAAAATGTAAATATATTAAATGTATTAATCCCCAATATATAGTGAGAAATTTACTTGAAAACATAAATCTATAACGTTAGAGCAGGCTGTAAAAGAGTAGTCACTCTAGAATATGACACATACTGTAACTATTCAAAAATATGTATGTCAACATTTTTGTAACCCAAAGATAAAATGTTATATATATTATATACTATGTATAATCTTTAAGTGAAGACCTGATTTTTTTTTTCTTAATGTTTATCTTTCTGTTATTTTGCAAACAGAGTAATTTTTTTTTTGCCATACAATTCCACTCAACAACTATGAAATTGATTTGTTACATATCAGTTGTATTTGAAGAGAACCACAATCTGATCTGGAAATAATAAATTTAGCCATCTCCCCTGCTACACTCAAAGAACACTTAACAGACAGCACCATTTTGAACATTTACTATTACTGCACAACTATTCTATCATAGGAAAAAACATGTGTAGAGCCTCAGATAATTTTGATTACCATGGATCTACCCATAGCATTTAATATAATTATAAATAAAGCCTCATTATGATCAATAAGAAGTAGACCAGTGTATGGAAAGATGGCTAGATAAATTAAGAACAGGGAGAACTCAAACAAGTGGTCTAACAACACTATAAAGACACATTTCTATGTATTCATTTAATTAGTTAGTTATTTAGTTAATTAGCTTGCTAGACCCCTAGCTTATGTATATCTAAATAAAACAATATAGAATGGGCTACCCACTATTTTATTGACCGATTTAATTAATAAAATAAGAGGACACTTCTTATCTATATTGTATCAAAGGAATCTAATGTGTATTACATTTACATACATACTTACAGAGTATCATGCATGAATGCAAACACGCACACACTCATTGCTGTGCAGCAGAGTGACTTGTAGGATGTAGTAACATGCTCAGATTTAGTTTACTGGTGTTGGTCATCATGATTACCATTTGCAGATAATCAGACAGAGATTATATTACTGGTACAGCTGGGACAGCAATGGGAATAGTATGTGGTTAAAGAGTGTGAAAATATTCAGGTAGAGAAGGGAATAATGGTGAAAGCATTCAGGCTGAGAATACTGGTATGGGCCAAGAGACCTTCTTCACACTAAACATATTAGACATTTCCAGATGGCCAAGGAGTAAGCACTGAACTAAATGAGATAATTTAATTAGACTAGAAAGAAAAAAAAAACTACATAAATGGTGGGAAGTGAACAACTTGATAGATTGGATCCCAGAAGGTGCCACACCTGAAATAATTTTCTAGAACATATTTATTCTGTGTATAAGCACCTGACCCATCAAGCTCAACAAGATCAGTTCAGATGTCAGGGTTGCAATGCATATTCTCTACAGCCAACAAGTTCACTGACGACTGTTGATAGTGAAAGATAACATTAATTTTAACAACTGCTATATACAGAATTTGAAATATGTTCACTTAAATGAAGAAACGTCCAGCCTCAAATGACAAAATACATCACACAAAGCTGGAGTTCTGTATGGGTGAGATGAAATATTCACACTTGAGAAGTCTAACAAGATACGAGGTAGCTAATGCTATGTTCTTTGCTCTGAATAACATGTTAATGCTTTGCTACAGTTCATATGCAGTGACACTGAAAACAAAGTATTAAATTTAGCTGCTGTGAAGTCTTCAGCTAAATATCCTAAATACCAAGCCTAGTAATTTATTTTTCAAGCAATATCAATGAAGATTCTCAAGCATTTTTTCAGTCTGATTAAGTATAGTTAAAGGGGAAATAAACTCTCAGGTTTATTATTAATCACTTTGAAGAAGCTATTTTAAAAATAAAAAACAATATTATTATATTAGATTAAAAACAATCATATCAAAGCTTAGCATACTTATAGAATAGATACTTCTACATTCTGTATTCATTTTTGTTTTAACACTATATAGGGCCTGAGAGGTAATCGCAATAATTTGTGAGGGTGGAGACAGAGTTTTGCTGTATAGAAATGGTATATAATACAAAAATGCTTTTTTTGTCTTTTAGATATCAGATCACTATTTTTAGCAACAAAAACAAATCTACTGTTTAATTTTAACCAAACCCTCTAAAATAAATATTATAAAATATGAAACTTTATTACCCTTATAAATATGGAATAAAATAATATTTTTATACAAAGTTGATTATAAATGTACCAAAAAGATGATACATTTTATTCAGTAGAAAAAAAAGTGCAGTGTGCCAAGATATTTTGCTTGACAAATGAGTGAGCTTTATGTTATTGAAGAGAAATAATCAGTCTTTTTCAATAAGATACTGTATTTTAAACATTTGGTTCAAAACTCACTGTTAGAGTTACATGTGTACCACCCTTAGGCAAAGGTTTATTTAAAGGGACAGATAATCCCTTTATTACCCATGCCCCAGTTTTGCACAGCCAACATGGTTATATTAATATACTTTTTATCTATGTAAGTACCTTGTATCTAGGCCTCTGCAGACAGTTCTTTTGACAGACTTTCATTTTACCCAATCAGTGCCCTCTCATAAATAACTCCACAGGGGCGTGGCCACAATGTTATCTCTATGGCACACATGAACTAATGCCCTCTAGCTGTGAACACTGTTTAAATGCATTCAGATAGATAGGAGGCAGCCTTCAATGGCTTATAAATTAGCATATGAGTCTACCTAGGTTTATCTTTCAACTAAGAATACCAAGAGTACAAAGCAAATTTGATGATAAAAGTAAATCGGAAAGTTGTTAAAAATGACATGCCCTATCTGAATCATGAAAGTTTAATTTTGACTAGACTGTCCCTTTAAGACCCCAGAATGATCTGATGTTAGTATACAGGCCAAGATTAGAGCATCAAAGCCAGTGATTAGGTGCATTGATGCTTGTGAGGTTGCTAATGGCATTTTTTTCTGTCATCATGTTTGAAATTCATTGAGGATTGCTTTACCTGTATTTTCGTTAGTGAATGTTCCTTAAAGGGACAGTCTAGTCAAAATTAAACTTTCATGATTTAGATAGGGCATGTAATTTTAAACAACTTTCCAATTTACTTCTATTATCTAATTTGCTCAATTCTTTAGATATCCTTTGTTGAAGAAATAGCAATGCACATGTGTGAGCCAATCACACAAGGCCTCTATGTGCAGCAACCAATCAGCAGCTACTGAGCATATTTAGATATGCTTTTTAGCAAGTGATATCAAGAGAATGAAGCAAATTAGATAATAGAAGTAAATTACAAAGTTTTTTAAAATGACATGCTCTATCACGAAAGAAAAAATTTGGGTTTCATGTCCCTTTAACATCTACAGTGGATATAAAAAGTCTACGCAATCTTATGAAATTACAGGTATTTGAAATGTAAAGACGGAAAGAACAATGTAAATGTCAAACTTTTTCCATTTGTAAAGGGATCTTCTAACATGCAAAAATCCAGAGGACAAAATAGTTAATTATTAGGAACATTTTAAATTTAAAAAAAAATATATATATATATATATATACTACAACACCTTGATTGCATAAGTCTGCTCATAATTGGGGCTCTAGCTGTGTTCACAGTTGACCAAACACATTCTGAATCATGCCTGTAGGTAAATAGCATAATCTGCCATCCATGAAAGTGATAATGATTAAATCCAGATAAAAGTTAGATGTTGCTGTAGGATTTGCTTAAATATTTGGAGTTGCATCCTACTAGGAAAGCTATGGTTTGCAAAGAGTTGCCAAAAGTACCAATAATGACAGGGATATAAAATCAAATCAAAGGCGTGTATCATGGAGCACTCCCAAAACCATCATCAATAAGTGGAAAAAATGTCGCATCACAGAGAAATTGCAAAGCTCAATGCAACCCTCCAAAGTTGATGAGAAGGTGCAAATAAAACAAATCAGGAAGGCTACCAAGAGGCAACACTAAAGGAGCTACAGGAATTTCTGGCAGACTCCAGTAACTCCTTGCATGTTACCACCATCTCTCGTATTCTGCACATGTTTGGGCTGTGGGGTAGCGTAGCAAGACAGAAGCCCTTTCTTACAAAAAGGAAGATCCAAACCTGTCGAAATTATGCCAAAAGATTAGTTCAGTCACCTCAAGCCATGTGGGAAAATATGCTATGGTATGATGAGACAAAGGTTGAATGTTTTGGTCTAAATTGTAAAAGATAAGTTTGGCACACTGCCAATAAAGCTCATCATCCAAGGAACACCATACTGAATTTTAACCATGTTGGTGGTAGCATCACACTTTGGTGCAGCTTCCCTTGAGAAACCACTCAATTTTTTGAGGATTTTTTTTTTAGACCGTATATTGTAATATAGGAGTCTGTCCTTCACATAAAGAACACTACTTAGTGATCATCATACCGACAATACATTTTAGATCATCTTGTCTTTGTGAATAAGGGCCTAATTAGCTAAAACTCTCCACTTAGACTTTCTACTGTAATAAATGCAAAAGGAGCTTCCCCAAAGTATTAGTTGCAATCAGAGTGTTGCAGTTTTTGTTTCATGATTCATATAGAGAATGTGATTTTAAGCAACTTTTCAATTTACATCTATTATCCAATTTGCTTTGTTCTTTTGGAATCCTTTGTTGAAAAGGTAGGCTTAGGAGCAGCAATGCACTTCTGGGAACAAGCTGCTGATTGGTGGCTGCATTTATACGCCTCTTGTCATTAGCTCAAAATAGTCCAGAAGGTAAGAAGATGAAGAATCAACGAAAATGATGAGGATGAAGAGGAAAATGAAGCAGAAGCATAGAACCTGGAAGAAATTATTTGAATGCACTGTTCAGAAAAGTTTGTGGCAGACAGAAGACACAAGAGATAACCTGACACCACTTAATTTGTCTAATGGAAAATTTAATCCAATTAAAGGACCAGTAAACACAGTAGATTTGCATAATCAACAAATGCAAGATAACAAGACAATCTAATAAAACCTGAGTGTCCCTTTAAATACTTGATTTATCAGTCACATTTACAAATATAAATAGAATTAACACCTATCAATCAATCTATCTATGTGTATGTGTAGTATTCGTTTAAATACAGAAACATATTACAAATCAAGTAAAATATGGAGGTTGAAAATTGCAGCACTAATTAATAATATATTAAGAATTAATAATTTATATATGATACTGTTAAATCAAACATGATAATTTCAATAAAAAAATAAAGTAGTGGTACTTGTATTTTGATGAAATTTTGAAATCAGCCAATAGGATTAGAGCTACTAAAATCTTATTGGCTGTTCAAATCAGCCAATAAGATTTCATTAGCTCTCATACTATTTGCTGATTTTAAAACATCAGCCAATAGGAATGCAAGATACCCCAATAAATATGAGGTACCTAGCATTCAATCTTCAGTGTGCAGCGGACGATCGCATGAAGAGGAGCCTCCACATCGCCGAGGATCGCTATATCTGGGTAGACCTCTCCACACCTCCGCTCCACGCCGTCTTCGCTGTGGATGAAGATAGAAGTTGATGGACCCGCCTAGAAGAAGATCTTCTCCCCCAGACTTCAAGAACCGTGAGTACCTATTTGGGGCTTAGTGTTAGTTTTTTTTGGTTTTTTTTTGGGGGGGGGGGTATTTTTAAGATTAGGGATTTGGGCAATTGAAAAAGAGCTGAATGGCAATGGGTAGTTTAGGTTTTTTTAGTGTTCGTTTTTTTATTTTGGGGGGTTTGATCTGTGTGTGTGGGGGGGTACTGTTAGGAGGGACTTGGCTTAGTTTTCTTTATTTTTAAAGTAATGTTAGGTTTTTATTTTAATTTAGGATTATTTTAATTTATGTAATGGGGTTCATTTAGGGGGTGTTAGGTTAGGGGGCTTAGTGATTAGTTATTTGAGTTGTGGGGTTTGGAGGTTTAGGGGTTAAAATGTATTATGTTAATTGTGAAGTGGATTAATGGTGGTTTATGGGTTAATATATTTATTAGGTTAATTAGCGATGTGGGTTAATGGCGGTTTAGGGGCAAATAGATGTATTAGGTAGTTTGCGTTGTTGAGGTTGGTGAATTCTTTTGGATGTGCACACAGCCAACATTCTTTTGGCTGCCTCTCGCTGCCAACATTCTTTTGAGGATGCATGTGCAACTGGCGAGGGCGACGGACGTGTTACAAACATTATTACAGTATAGATATCTAAAGTGAGATAATACCCATTATGTTCAGTGATTACCATATTGCTTGTAGTAAATATATATATATATATATATATATATATATATATATGTGTGTGTGTGTGTCTTATCTTGGATGAAACTGTATACAAAAATTGCTTTAAAATAGTAAAAAATTAATTGATGATTCACTTAAAGTTTTCTACTGAGTTAAGGAAAGATGGGTGGTGCAGATCTCTCAAATATATTTGTTTAGGAGAGTCTAAAAATCGAAACTCTGCATCCATTTTGTAACCAAAAAAAAAAAAAAAAATCTGCTGAAATGGCAGCTATCCCAATCATTTTAATGAGACCCTTAAGCAAACTGTATATTAGTGAAGTTGGATCTCTTTACCTTCTGTCAAAAAGAAGTTTGAGATGTCAAAAGGACCCTGTCAGCTTGGAAAGTATCCATTGTCATGTAATGAGGCCTATAATACAGATTAGCACCATTTTACCATATACTGGTTTATTAAAGCCAATTTATATCAATCTTTCAAAATGTAACTAATTACGTCAACTCTCAGTCCTAACACAACTGATTACTGCATCAGTCTTTGAAATTCCCAAGAGATAGAAAGCAGATGTGTGGTTCTTTCTTTATTTCACGTGGTTTTGTGTAAGAATCCTGTGGTTTAAATAGGAAACAAGGTATTACAGTATAATGCGTTCATCTACAAATGTTTATTTTCTAAAAATATCACAGGCTAATATAATGTATATTTTCATTCATCTATCTGGTACCCCTAAAAGGTAAATTCATGTTTTGTTTACCTTAGTTATTCAAAAACGTAAGTTACATTTAATTCTGTATGATTTGTAAAATAGCTCAAGATCAGAAAAAATAATTCCCAAAATGGTAACTTTTTGTATTGTTTTTAGAATTATTCTGAATTACCCACAATACAAGTTTAATAATCAAAGCTGTTAGTTTTTATTGTTATATTTTTACAGATATAGTCATATAGACAGACAGACAGATAGACAGACATACCTATAGTAGACAGACAGATATATAGTAGACATATACCAAGGGGCATATTTATCAAGCTCCGTATGGAGATCGCTGCTCCATAACCTGTCCGCCTGCTCTGAGGCGGCGAACAGAAATCAACAGAAATCAACCTGATCGAAAATGATCGGGTTGATTGACACCCTCTGCTAGCGGCCGATTGGTCGCAAATCTGCAGGGGGCGGTATTGCACCAGCTGTTCACAAGAACTGCTGGTGCAATGATAAATGCTGAGAGCGTATGCTGTCGGCATTTACCGATGTGCAGCGGACATGCAGCGGAATGATGAATTATAATAATTATTATTATTATTATTATTAATAATAATACAATAACTATATATTACACATATCTGATGTTATCTTTAGCTGTGTGCACATTGATGCAAGTTATTTATTAAACTATATGCCATATATAATAAACCAGATGTATGTAAGGAAAAGTTGTGCTGAAATCTTCTTGAAATTCATACCACCAGTAGTTTGTAAGGTAATTTAGTTAATTTTTAAATAGCAAAATCTTATTTCATAAAGTGGAAGCTAAATGTCTGAATCTCATCTAGGGCCAGTTTCTCTAAAGATTACCACTCATGGAAGATTCTTTAAAAAGATCTTTAAGTGTGTTGAGGTTCTGGGGTATAGTGCTCAATAAAATAGGTAATTCAAAATAATATTGATAATATGCTGTACAAATTGCACATAAAAATGTGTTTTAATAGTACCTACAGCTAAACACAAATTTACATAAAACTGTAAAAAAATGTTTTAATTATTTTTAAAAAATCATTTTAAATATAAACACTCATATTTAATATACAACATAATTTCAAAATACAAAATAATAACAAAGATGTTAAAATCAAAGGGTTTGTTTTATTTTTGCTGAGTGGGCTGAACAGGAGTGCTCATTGTAAATTTATAGAGATTTCTCACAGTTTTCATTGTATTCTGTAAGTATGTTACACCTGCAGGTCTCGCTGGTTTTCTTTTTTTCCCCTTGAATGTGAGCTGGTTTAAAAATATTTAATGCAGTTATTAAACAGAAGGAAAAAGATATGTTTGCAAAACTATAAAGAAATGCATGATAAAGAATGCTGAAAACAGTTTCATTTGATTTGCATGTACTTAAAAAGAAATGTTACCGTAAGTGCTGGGTGATCCCTGTCACATTTGTGCTCTCCTGCAACATTCTGCATACCAGAGAGCTTCATTACTTTCTGTGGATGTCAGCTCGCATCTCACCAGGACTTCCAAGTTTAGCCATTTTCTTAAAAAAAATCCATAAGGTTTGCCCATTCAGATACCGTTTCCAACACATGGGACAAGAACACAGTGTGCAAGATACCTTGAGTTCACTCCAAACTAAAAAAAAAAATGTATAAAAGGTGATAGCACCAGCCTTTTTCCTATAAAATAATTTCTTTATTTTTAAATATCCATAAAGACTTCCATAAAGATTTTGTATAGGTAACAGCACCAGCCTTTCCCAAATTGTGTAAGATCTGCCCATACAAGGGTTGGCATGATATTTCTCACCATGCTGCCAATGTTAAAAATTATAGGGCCCTATGTATCACTTCAAATTTGCTTGTTTTTATAATATATTTTCAGATTCTTTTAATGGTATTTTTAGGGTCAAGTTTGAAATGATTCAATAAAAACTCCCTTTTTACAATTATATAAATTATAAAAATTATGAAATAAATTATTTAAAAAAGGTCATAGATTTTTATTTCCATTTTTTTATCTAGCACTTAATTGCATGTTATGATAGTTTTTTTATGTTAAAATAACACTGTTCTTTAGTACTGTTTCTGGACACTCTGTTCTGCTCATTTTCTTTTACTGAACAAATTCAATTTGCCGTGTTATCATTGGTGTTCTTTGTGACTCTGTGGGATTCTGTCCCATTTGATGAGGATGTCTGCACAATCTCACTGTTACTTAGGTTTACACTGTGGCTGCTACTACAGGAGATCTACTGTGTACGTGTGCTAAAAACAATACACTCGCTATTAACTAAAATTGTGCTGAACGTTCTCTGCAGAGCAGAATTTGTTTTCATTTGCAAAAGTGTAACACTTTGAAATGCAAAAAAAAAAAAAGAAGAGAAGAAACTGAAATGATACAACATGATATTTCACAGCTATACATTGTTTTTTTAAATTATTATAACAATCCTGGAACCATACGCTTCCAAATGCAAACATTTATGCAATCATGCTACATATTTAGGATGATGATTTAAAAAATCTCTTATTCAGTAGATTTTTATTTTAAAGCTTGTTTCTGTGGCTAACAGATATCATAAACCAAATTGATTGTTTTAGATCTGGTCGGGGTTTGTATTTATAGAAAACAATATCAAAGAAAGTTGAAAATTGAATTTGATTAATATTATCCTGAGACATTGGGTTCATTTGTATCCCAGTTCTCAAGTGCAAAGTCATGAGAATGGCACGGCAGGATAGGAATGGGAAAGTAAGATTAATACCAGAACTTGCATTAATGATTCCCATTGAGTAACAGTTGAGCCATTTAAGCTTCTAAAGAAAGCTACCAAAAATGTACTGAAGAGAAACCAAGCTGTGAAGCTGGGCTACACTAGAAAAGAAAGCGGATAGTTACATTTGATTAGGTTCAAATCAAAAGTTAGAATGACCCAGCGGCTAATCAATTAGAAACTTTAATTTGTGCCCAGGAGGAAAGTTTATGATTGTAGAGTATTGTTAAAAGCTTTGTATCCTGCATTGCCATCAGTGTTTTCTTTTCTGTTTGTCTCTGTATGATTTTAGCAGTTTACAAAAAAAAACCACACACACACAAAGTGGTGTTTGGATCAATGAGAATCAGTGTTTTAAGAATCTGTCTACAAAAGGATAATATGTGAGTGTGTTGTAAAGAAAAAAAAAGGGTTATATTTTTGTATAGAAAATTAAATATTAAGGCCTAGATTTGGAGTTTGGCGTTAGCCGTGAAAACCAGCGTTAGAGGCTCCTAACGCTGGTTTTAGGCTAACTCCGGTATTTGGAGTCACTCAAAATAGGGTCTAACGCTCACTTTTCAGCCGTGACTTTTCCATACCGCAGATCCCCTTACGTCAATTGCGTATCCTATCTTTTCAATGGGATCTTTCTAACGCCGGTATTTAGAGTCGTGTCTGAAGTGAGCGTTAGAAATCTAACGACAAAACTCCAGCCGCAGGAAAAAAGTCAGTAGTTAAGAGCTTTCTGGGCTAACGCCGGTTCATAAAGCTCTTAACTACTGTACTCTAAAGTACACTAACACCCATAAACTACCTATGTACCCCTAAACTGAGGCCCCCCCACATCGCCGCCACTCGATTAAATTTTTTTAACCCCTAATCTGACGACCGCCACCTACATTATACTTATGTACCCCTAATCTGCTGCCCCTAACACCGCCGACCCCTGTATTATATTTATTAACCCCTAATCTGCCCCCCACAACGTCGCCGCCAGCTACCTACAATAATTAACCCCTAATCTGCCGACCGCAAAGCGCAGCCACCTACATTATAGCTATGTACCCCTAATCTGCTGCCCCTAACACCGCCGACCCCTATATTATATTTATTAACCCCTAATCTGCCCCCCACAACGTCCCCTCCACCTGCCTACACTTATTAACCCCTAATCTGCCGAGCGGACCGCTCCGCTACTATAATAAAGTTATTAACCCCTAATCCGCCTCACTAACCCTATAATAAATAGTATTAACCCCTAATCTGCCCTCCCTAACATCGCCAACACCTAACTTCAATTATTAACCCCTAATCTGCCGACCGGAGCTCACCGCTACTATAATAAATGTATTAACCCCTAAAGCTAAGTCTAACCCTAACACTAACACCCCCCTAAATTAAATATAATTTTAATCTAACGAAATTAATTAACTCTTATTAAATACATTATTCCTATTTAAAGCTAAATACTTACCTGTAAAATAAATCCTAATATAGCTACAATATAAATTATAATTACAATGTAGCTATTTTAGGATTAATATTTATTTTACAGGCAACTTTGTAATTATTTTAACCAAGTACAATAGCTATTAAATAGTTAAGAACTATTTAATAGTTACCTAGTTAAAATAATAACAAAATTACCTGTAAAATAAATCCTAACCTAAGTTACAATTAAACCTAACACTACACTATCAATAAATAAATTAAATACAATACCTACAAATAACTACAATGAAATAAACTATCTAAAGTACAAAAAATAAAAAAGAACTAAGTTACAAAAAAATAAAAATATATTTACAAACATAAGAAAAATATTACAACAATTTTAAACTAATTACACCTACTCTAAGCCCCCTAATAAAATAACAAAGACCCCCAAAATAACAAAATGCCCTACCCTATTCTAAATTACTACATTTCAAAGCTCTTTTACCTTACCAGCCCTGAACAGGGCCCTTTGCGGGACATGCCCCAAGAAATTCAGCTCTTTTGCCTGTAAAAAAAAACATACAATACCCCCCCCAACATTACAACCCACCACCCACATACCCCTAATCTAACCCAAACCCCCCTTAAATAAACCTAACACTAAGCCCCTGAAGATCTTCCTACCTTGTCTTCACCCTACCAGGTTCACCGATCCGTCCTGAAGAGCTCCTCCGATGTCCTGATCCAAGCCCAAGCGGGGGGCTGAAGAGGTCCATGATCCGGCTGAAGTCTTCATCCAAGCGGGAGCTGAAGAGGTCCATGATCCGGATGAAGTCTTCTATCAACGGCATCTTCAATCTTCTTTCTTCCGGATCCATCTTGCAGACCTCCGACGCGGAACATCCTCTTCTCCCGAAGATCCGATTGGCTGATCCAATCAGCCAGTCAGATTGAGCTCGCATTCTATTGGCTGATCGGAACAGCCAATAGAATGCAAGCTCAATCTGATTGGCTGATCGAATCAGCCAATCGGATTGAACTTGATTCTGAATGGCTGATTCCATCAGCCAATCAGAATATTCCTACCTTAATTCCGATTGGCTGATAGAATCCTATCAGCCAATCGGAATTCGAGGGACGCCATCTTGGATGACGTCCCTTAAAGGAACCGTCATTCGGCTAGTAGGCGTCAGGAGAAGAGGATGTTCCGCGTCGGAGGTCTGCAAGATGGATCCGGAAGAAAGAAGATTGAAGATGCCGTTGATAGAAGACTTCATCCGGATCATGGACCTCTTCAGCTCCCGCTTCGATGAAGACTTCATCTGGATCATGGACCTCTTCAGCTTCCGCTTGGATGAAGACTTCAGCCGGATCATGGACCTCTTCAGCCCCCCGCTTGGGCTTGGATCAGGACATCGGAGGAGCTCTTCAGGACGGATCGGTGAACCTGGTAGGGTGAAGACAAGGTAGGAAGATCTTCAGGGGCTTAGTGTTAGGTTTATTTAAGGGGGGTTTGGGTTAGATTAGGGGTATGTGGGTGGTGGGTTGTAATGTTGGGGGGGGTATTGTATGTTTTTTTTTACAGGCAAAAGAGCTGAATTTCTTGGGGCATGTCCCGCAAAGGGCCCTGTTCAGGGCTGGTAAGGTAAAAGAGCTTTGAAATGTAGTAATTTAGAATAGGGTAGGGCATATTGTTATTTTGGGGGTCTTTGTTATTTTATTAGGGGGCTTAGAGTAGGTGTAATTAGTTTAAAATTGTTGTAATATTTTTCTTATGTTTGTAAATATTTTTTTATTTTTTGAAACTTAGTTCTTTTTTATTTTTTGTTCTTTAGATAGTTTATTTCATTGTAGTTATTTGTAGGTATTGTATTTAATTTATTTATTGATAGTGTAGTGGTAGGTTTAATTGTAGATAATTATAGGTATTTTATTTAATTAATTTATTGATAGTGTAGTGTTAGGTTTAATTGTAACTTAGGTTAGGATTTATTTTACAGGTAATTTTGTTATTATTTTAACTAGGTAACTATTAAATAGTTCTTAACTATTTAATAGCTATTGTACCTGGTTAAAATAATTACAAAGTTGCCTGTAATATAAACATTAATCCTAAAATAGCTACATTGTAATTATAATTTATATTGTAGCTATATTAGGATTTATTTTACAGGTAAGTATTTAGCTTTAAATAGGAATAATTTATTTAATAAGAGTTAATTAATTTCGTTAGATTAAAATTATATTTAATTTAGGGGGGTGTTAGTGTTAGGGTTAGACTTAGCTTTAGGGGTTAATACATTTATTATAGTAGCGGTGAGCTCCGGTCGGCAGATTAGGGGTTAATGTTTGAAGTTAGGTGTCGGCGATGTTAGGGAGGGCAGATTAGGGGTTAATACTATTTATTATAGGGTTAGTGATGCGGATTAGGGGTTAATAACTTTATTATAGTAGCGCTCAGGTCCGCTCGGCAGATTAGGGGTTAATAAGTGTAGGCAGGTGGAGGCGACGTTGAGGGGGGCAGATTAGGGGTTAATAAATATAATATAGGGGTCGGCGGTGTTAGGGGCAGCAGATTAGGGGTACATAAGGATAATGTAAGTAGCGGCGGTTTACGGAGCGGCAGATTAGGGGTTAAAAATAATATGCAGGGGTCAGCGATAGCAGGGGCGGCAGATTAGGGGTTAATAAGTGTAAGGCTAGGGGTGTTTAGACTCGGCGTACATGTTAGGATGTTAGGTGCAGACGTAGGAAGTGTTTCCCCATAGCAAACAATGGGGCTGCGTTAGGAGCTGAACGCGGCTTTTTTGCAGGTGTTAGGTTTTTTTTCAGCTCAAACAGCCCCATTGTTTCCTATGGGGGAATCGTGCACAAGCACGTTTTTGAGGCTGGCCGCTTGCGTAAGCAACTCTGGTATCGAGAGTTGAAGCTGCGTTAAAAATGCTCAACGCTCCTTTTTTGGAGCCTAACGCAGCCTTTTTGTGGACTCTCAATACCAGAGTTATTTTTATGGTGCGGCCAGAAAAAAGCCGGCGTTAGCTACGCGGGTCGCTACCGACAAAACTCTAAATCTAGGCCTAAGTGATTTATTCCACGTAGGTAAGAGTGAATCTGTTTCAAGACCTGCCAACACTTTATGTCAATAGTTAGGAATAATAAATGTTCTGCTACTAGTGTGTGTTTGTGTGGGTGTAGTGAAAATATATTTAGTCAGACACAGTAGTGTTTAGGCAATAGTATATCATTCACACACAAGGGGTTAAAAACAAATTTTAGTACACATTAAGGACCAGCGACGTACCCTGTATGTCACTGGCCTTTTTTTGGGACTTGATTGTTTTATAGCACGGTCTTGCCACCAGCGTTGAGACTGCTCTATTCCACAAAGCCTGCTGGAGGGAGTGCATTAATAGCGTGTTCTTGCTAGACTTGTGCTTTTATTTCCTGAAAAAACCCTTAACGACCAGTGGCATACAGGGTACATTGTGGTCATTAAGGGGTTAAACTTCTGAATCTCCCACACCCACATATGCGCTTCCATAGACCTAGAAACCAGAGCTCTGGAAACCTTACTCAAAATTCCTTGTGTATCCAAAGTCAACACCCCCTTAATTTGTGCACTCTGGAACTCTAACTTTGTATGCAACAAGCTCATTTCTATTCATGGCCTCTTTATCACCCACTCCCTCAACCTTCTGGCTCTCACAGAAAACTGTCTCTCTCCCTCAGACACTAAATCTCTTGCTGAACTGTCACATTGGGGTCTCCACTTCACCCTCCATATCCTCCAGTCCTTTGGCATTTGGGACACAGCCTTCTTGTAGTTCTCCACCTACCTGTCTAACAATACCTTTAGTGTAGCCTTCTCTGGCACATCCTCTGCCCCTTTACCACTTTCTATTGGGGTACCACATAGCTCTGTCATTGGTCCACTTCTCTTTTCAACCTATACATCCTTAAAGGGACATACAACCCAAAATGTTTCTTTCATGATTCAGATAGAACATTAATTTTTATTTCTTTCCAATTTACTTCTGTTAGCAAATTTTCTTTGTTTTCTTGTTATCCTTTCTTATAAAGCAGGAAGGTAAGTTTAGGAGAGTGAACGTGTCTGTAACACTATATGGCAGCAACTTTGCAACAATGTTAAACATTAGCAAGAGCACTAGATGGCAGCACTATTTCCTGTCCTGCAGTGCTCCAAACATGTGTACACTACCTATCTAGATATTGCTTCAAAAAAAAAGAACACGAGAACAAAGCAAATTTAATAGATGTAAATTATAAAAGTTTTTAAAATTGTATTCTCTATCTGAATCATGAAAGATATATTTTGGGTTTTATGTCTCTTTCATAAAGTCCCACATGTTTTAATATTATTTTTACACTGATGACACCCAAATCTACCTCTCCATACCAGACCTATCCCCTTCTGTACTAACCTGTTTCACTAACTGTCTTTCTAATATTTAATGTTGGATGTCCTCTCACTACCTTAAGCTAAATCTCTCCAAAATTAAACTCCTTATTTTCCCCATTTTTTTCAAGGATCTTAATCCCTCATCTTTATATAACTGTTGATGACATAATTACCCTAACTCTGCATGTTTATTGGGGTTACACTTGACTCAGATCTTTCTTTCACTCCTCGCATCCAGTTTTTGGCCACTGCCTGCAGTTTTCACCTTAAAAACATCTCCAAATTTTGTCACTTCATCACACAATACACAACTAAGATTTAAAAATAATTTCATAATTTCCCGCTTTGATTATTGTGATTCCATCCTCTCTGGTCTCTCTAGCTGTCATCTATCTTCTTTACAGTTCAAAATGAATGTCTCTGCCAGGCACGTCCTTACATGTCACTCCTCATCCGCTGCACCTCTCTGCCAGTCTCTTCACTGACTTCCTCTAACCTCCAGAATAAAACACAAATCCTGACTCTGACCTTAAAGGCCCTAAATAACACTCCACCCAATATCTACAACCTCATCTCCAGATAATCTCCCTCCCATCCCCTTTGCTCTGCTGACAACCTCCATCTCTCCTGCTCTTGTGTTACCTTCTCACATTCCCGTCTAAAGACTTCTCCAGAATGGTCCTTGTTTTGTGGAACTCTCTGCCTCACCCCACAAGTGTCTCACCTAGTTTTCAAGCTTTCCTTAAAGGGGCAGAAAACTTACAAACTAATGTTATATAATTCTGCACATAGTGCAGAATTATATAACATTAGCTTAGTGGCAGATTTATACATTCAAGGATTGCAGAGAATTTTTATTTAAAAGTTTATTTTTCCAGAACGCCACTCATTGCTCTACTGGGTCTGGTTTTTCCTCAGCGCATTTTGGCAACACTGTCTAGTCACAGCGTGCCCAGTCACACCATTAAACTGAATGAAGCTTTCTCCGCTCTGGTCTAGTAGCAGGAGCGAGCTACATTCAGTTTAATGGCGCGACCAGGCACTCTGTGACTAGACAGTGTTGCCGTGATGCGCTGAGGAAAACCAGACCCGCTCAGTAAAGCAAGGAGCGGCGTTCTGGAGAAATGAACTTTTAAATAAAAATTCTCTGCAATCCTTTAATGTATAAATCTGCCACTAAGCTAATGTTATATAATTCTGCACTATGTGCCCCTTTAAAGACTCTACTGTTCAGGGATGCATATAGTATAAGCTCACATTTCGTACCTCAGTTCATATCCTCCTCCTTTGTCACCCCCTTTAACACTCTTGGCATGTAAGCCTACAAGCCCAGCTGTTTTGTATATCACCATCATGAGAGATGAAAAACAAACAAAAAAAAACAAACAAACAAAACAATAGCCAATCAGCATCATCAGTGCTGAGGTAATGCTTTGCCTTTGATGTGATCTCATGAAATTTCATAGAACTTACTTAAACTGAATAGGAAAATAACATTACTGTGCCTGCACATGCCAGATGCATACTCCCTAGCTTGTCCTGGGACAATTATCCTGACTGGCTGCTTAAAGTCTCTTTATAGTGGGGTGTGAAATGTCTTCCTTTTTAACATAGAGATAGATGTTCAGGTGACATTTTCTAGTCAGCTTTTTACAGCTATGCTGCATCAATTTCTAATGCTTCAACATTTGGGTATCATGTCCCTTTAAATTTTCAACAAATCTTCAACTTTTTTTTAAATGACTTTAGATTGATCTGGTCTAGTCAACGTTTTGGTTGCATAGGCTCATGGCCATCTCTTGTCTATATATAAACACAGTATATATATATATATATATATATATATATATATATATATATATATATATATATATATATATATATATATATATATATTTAGCACTATAAATATGCACTCACTGGGTTTAAAACACAACACTCTTTATTATGTAGTGACGTTTCGGAGCATTCACCCCTTCCTCAGCCCTAAAATGCTTCACTATAACTGCATAGGCTCATGGCAATCTCTTGTCTTGCTTTTAGAGACTTTCCTCAAGTTTTTTGTGTGCTCTCTAAAAAACAGGGATGCACTTAATTTATTTCTCTCATTCCTCTAATAAGGTCTCTGACATTATTCCTTATCTTTTTACTTTGCACTTCCTTTACCAAATGAGCTCACAAACCCACCTCTGTAAATCACTTTTTGGAAATGTCATGTAAATAATCTTACAGGCACAGCAGGTGCTGTCAATCATCCCGATCAGAGCAGGAGGATTTGAGTCTGCCACACTTTAGGTGGAGGAGAGACTAAGTAGCTGCGGTCTAAACACTTGCACAAGCCTGAAACACTAATGCTCCAATGTAAGTGTAGAGATAGGCTTGAGCCTGAAACGCTAATGCTCCAATGTAAGTGTAGAGCTAGGCTTGAGTCTGAAATGCTAATGCTCCAATGTAAGTGTAGAGCTAGGCTTGCAGCAACCTAAGGGTTAAATAGGCAAGGTGATATATTGGCCCCCTTAAAGGGACACTGAACCTAAATATTTTCTTTTGTAATTCAGAAAGAGCATGCAATTTTGAGCAACTTTCTAATTTACTCCTATTATCAATTTTTCTTCATTCTCTTGCTATCATTATTTGAAAAAGAAGGCATCTAAGCTTTTTTTTGTTTCAATACTCTGGACAGCACTTTTTTATTGGTGGATGAATTTATCCACCAATCAGCAAGGACAACCCAGGTTGTTCACCAAAAATGGGCCGGCATCTAAACTTATATTCTTGCATTTCTAATAAAGATATCAAGAGAATGAAGAAATTTTGATAATAGGAGTAAATTAGAAAGTTGCTTAAAATTTCATGCTCTATCTGAATCACGAAAGAAAAATTTTGGGTACAGTGTCCCTTTAAGGGTTGGAGTAACTACCGCACTATCGATAAGAGGTTAAAACCTTTGTTGGTGGCCAGGCTGCTGGGAAGAAGTAAATACTGCAGGTGGTGAGCTGGAGTGCCCTTACCTCCTTTACAGTATTTTTAGAAGTAGTAGTTGTAGTAGTTAAAGTTACATATTATCCTGATTCAGAAAGATAAAAATACACCCAGCTCCAAGTGCACTACACTTAAATTAACTTATAAAGAATTGTTTTGCTTCATAGTGATGTCAAATGTGCATGCACGTTCGATTACACAGGTGTTGCTTAACTTACTGTACTCCTGATTCAGGATCTCGCCAGAACACAGAATGTTCAACAAGCAAATGACTCCACAAAAAGCATTTATTAAAAAAGTTCTAAAAAAGACCAAACATACAGGCAATAAGTATAAAACAAAAATAAGCAATGAATGCAGTATGTTTCTTGGTTGTTAGCACTGTTTCATCAAACATTTCGTTATCCACTTTGAAAATCATTGCATTCATTGCTTATTGTTGTTTTATACAAATAGCCCAAAAAAAAATATGCTTACCTGATAAATTTATTTATTTCCGGATATGGTGAGTCCATGGAATCAACAATTATTGTTGGGAATACCACTCCTGGTCAGCAGGAGGCGGCAAAGAGCACCCCAGCAAAGCTTTTAAATGTCACTTCCCTTCCCACAATCCCCAGTCATTCGACTAAAGGAAAATGGAGAAAAGGAAATAACACAAGGTATAGAGGTGCCTGAGGTTAAGGTTAAAAATATAATGGTGGACACACCATATCCGGAAAATAAATTTATTAGTTAAGCATAAAATTTGTTTTCTTTCCTAAGATATGGTGAGTCCATGGAATCATCAATTACTGTTGGGAATCAATACCCAAGCCAGAGGACACAGATGATTAGGAAGGGACAAGACAGGGAACCTAAACAGAAGGCACCACCGCTTGAAGAACCTTTCTCCCAAAAGAAGCCTCAGCAGAGGCAAAAGTATCAAACTTGTAAAATTTGGAAAAGTATGAAGAGAAGACCAAGTTGCAACCTTACAAATCTGTTCCACAGAAGCTTCATTTTCAAAAACCCAAAAATAAGAAACAGCCCTAGTGAAATGAGCTGTAATTCTCTCGGAAGGCTGCTGTCCAGCAATCTCAAACCAAATGAATAATACTTCTCAACCAGAAAGAAAGAGAAGTAGCTGTAGCTTTCCCAGAGAAACAAACAAACAGGTCAGAAGACTGTCAAAAATCCTTAGTCGCCTGTATATAACGCACCAGAGCACGTACAACATCCAGATTGTATAACAAACATTCCTTATGAGAAGAAGGATTAAGATATAAAAAGGATCAACAATTTCCTGATAAATATTTTTATCCGAAACAACTTTAGGAAGAAAACCTAACTTAGTACATAGAACCACCTTATCAGCATGAAAGATAAGATAAGGAGAATCATACAGCAAAGCTGAGAGTTCCGAGACTCTCCAAGCAGAAGAAATAGCAACAAGAAACAAAACCTTCAAAGATAACCACTTAATGTCTATGGAAATCATAGGTTCAAACAGAGCCTGCTGCAAAACTTTAAGAACAAGGTTAAGGCTCCCAGGAGGAGAAAACGACTTAAATACAGGCTTGATTCTGATCAGTGCCTGACAAAAAGATTGCATGTCTGGCAAAACCGCCAGACGCTATGTAACAAAATAGACAAGGCAGAAATCTGACCCTTAAGAGTACTTGCTGACAAACCCTTCTCCAGATCTTCCTGGAAAAAAGACAAAATCCTAGGAATCCTGACCCTACTCCAAGAGTAGCCCTTGGATTCACACCAATAAAGATATTTACGCCATATTCTAAAAGTCCTTTCTAAACTGATGAAACTCAGAAACTTGAGAGGTTCCCGATCATGGGAACAATAAATACACATCCTTCAGGTCTTTGTTCGTTATGAACTGGTCCTCTTGAACCAAAGTAGAATGGATACTACTTTGAAGGTCAGAACCTAAGAAACTTGAGGTAAATACCTAGATCCTGTTCCAGACTGGAACTGGAACAATCAAGCATTGGTCGGGAACCAAACCCAGGTAAATTGCTTGGAAGCCAGCTATGTTCACTATTATACCACCAACGCAACTATAATTCCCAGAGAGGAAGTCTTAGATTGGACTAAATTAGGTATGGCTCCAAAATACATGATTGACCCTACAGAAAGAAGAGAAGGAAAAACTTTCCCTTAGTCTTACTCTCTTGACGAGAGCTTGAAAAACAGACAGAGGATAATTCTGCCTGACCAAGTCCAAGCAAGGTCTCATTCTAGAAAGGAAACATAACATATTGAACCTGCAACTGCAGTACTATAAAACCTTAAGCTGTACCACTAAGCCACAGGTAGGCTTCTCAGCTGCACAATTTCAGCCACAATACCCATCGGGCTAGCACAGCAAGTCTAATAAAAACAAGGCATTGCTCTAAATGAACAATTAAACCTCCAGCTTCTAATCCATTGATCCTTAAAGAAGCATTTATCCTCTATAGGGAAAAAGATCTTGAGCCATAATAGAAGAGTTCCCCTCAATTCAAGGTAACCCACATTTTAATGGCACGTCTAGAAAAAAACACTTCCTAAAAGGAAGAAACATTGTCGAATAATAAAATTTACAAAACTTCCAAGGGTTGACAACAACAGGAGTATCAATGTCGTTCAAGTAGCTAAAACCTCATTTAACATTACACAAGGTGTGTAAGCATACATCTGAAGGATACAACCTCCGCATCAGATTAAGGAATTATACTGTCCAAATCTGAGATTTCATCCTCAGAAGCTACCGACATATCCTTCTCACCAAACTTATGAGTGAGAACAACCTGTGTAGCAAGTTGAAACAGAAACCTTACTATCTGACTATTTAATTTTCTTCTTACATTTTCCCTTAACATAGGGAAAACAAGTAATGCCAAAGATACCATAGATGATATCTGAACAATAAAATCCATAGGCAAAAAATATTAACCTTTAGGTCTCTTATTACCTTGGAAAGAAGAAATAGCAATCTAGACTTAAAAAGTCATAACAACAATCCAAGATTTAATCCTCAAACTTTTGTAGCTAAGAATAGCTATAGACATAGATCTAACATCAATCTTAATGATATAAAAAAATGGCATCAGAACTGATTAGTATGTTGCAGAAAGCGAACAATACTAAATAAATCAGAATCCAATTCTTGTTGCGCTAAATCTCCAACAAAAAAGTTGATGCAGCTGCAACATCAGCCAAAGAAAATGTAGGCCTGAGACGACCTGAATATAAATAAGTTTTCCTTAGATAAGATTCAAGTCTCCTATCTAAAAGAACTTAAGTACTATCTTCCATAGGAATAGAGGTACATTCAGCAAGAGTAGAAATAGCCCCAACAAGTTGAGGATCTTTTCCCAAAACTCTATAGAAATTGCTGGTAAAAAGATACAATTTTTTTTTTGTTTTTTTTTAAAACCTTGAAGAAGTTATAAAATAAGTACCCCGCTAATTCCATTCCTTAGAAATCATAAGAGAAATAGCATCAGGAACGGAAAAAACCTCTGGAGCAATCACAGGAGGTTTAAAAAACAGAATTTACTAGTTCTAATATCAAGAGCACTAGTTTCCATGATATCCAAGATAATTAACACATTTTTTAAACAAAGAACGAAAATACTACATTTTAAATAAATAAGTAGATTTGTTAGTGTCCATATCTGAGGAAAGATCTTCTGAATCAGATAAATCCTCATCAGAAAAAGATAATTCATTACATTGTCGGTCATTTGAAATTTCATCAACCTTATGAGAAGTTTTAAAAGACCTTTATAATAATTAGAAGGCAGAATAGCAGACAAAAGCCTTCTGAATAGAATTAGAAACAAATTCTTAAAATTTTATAGGTATAACATGTACATTAAAAGTTGAAGGAACAACAACAGTAAATGTACTATAAACTGATGGATACAATATCTGCATGTAGAAAGTTTATCATACAATGACATTCGGAAATATAATGCACTTAGCTTTAGTAGAACTGACATCAGGCAGCAAAGTTCCAACAGATACTTCTGAGGCAGGATCAGATTGAGACATCTTGCAAAATGTAAAATAAAAAACAACATATAAAGCAACATTTGTCAATTTCCTTATATGACAGTTTCAGGAATGGGAAAAAAATGCAAATAGCATAGCCCTCTGACATAGAAAAAGGCTAGAGGCAAAAGCAATGGGGCAAATAAATATTGAAAACAATTTAGCGGCAAGTATGACGCACAGTGTAACTGAAATTTTTTTTTGGCGCAAACCATGTCCGGAAATGACATACTCGCGTCACTAACGACGCAACCCTGTGTGAACTTCTGCGTCAATTACGACGCCAGAAATGATGAACTTGCGTCAACGGACGTGCCTTTCACGCCAAAAAATTCTTGCGCCAAGAATGACGCCTGTTAGGGAAATCAATGTATTCAATAAGTGATACTCCCTTCACGTCCCTCTGACATTTGCTGTACTCTGAGAGGAATCGGGCTTCAACAATGCTGAGAAGCACATATCAACGTAGAAATCTTAGCACAAACTTACTTCACCACCTCCATAGGAGGCAAAGTTTGTAAAACTGAATTGTGGTTGTGGTGAGGGGTGTATTTATAGGCATTTTGAGGTTTGGGAAACTTTCCCCCTCCTGGTAGGATTGTATATCCCATACGTCACTAGCTCATAACATGAAAGAAATACTTCTCCAGGAGATTGAGAGGAACCGCAGGGCACTGCATGTGACAACATATGCAATGTGACCTGATCACAACAGAGGGAGCGCTAAAGATAGGACAATGGCATAATAAACATCTATAAAAAATAATATTAATAGTAATAACAACAAAAATGTGTATAATAACAACAAAATATGTGGCACGCAATTATCTTGCAACAAATGAAACCCTTTGGGGAGTGAAAAAGGGTATTAGTGTCCTTTAGATAATGGACAAATTTCTGTGTTGGCTGCCTCCTCCTCGCCTGTTGGTCCAGGTGTAACTATGAAAAATGAAGAAAAACAGAGGGGCGCCTCATGTGTGGTATCGTCAGTGGGAAACAGATAATCATAGATAATATAGCCAAATGAGTACTCACATACTCCAGTAGCACACTTATGTGCTGGTAGGGATAGGCTGCAGAATTAAAAAGGTGTGACAGCTCACCCGTCCAACAGCGCTCATAGTGTTGTAGTGCTGGTACTACAGTGAAGATACAAAACAAGAGCACCACATGTGCAGACTATTTAAGATGCAACCAATAGTATTTTCTTAATACAAGTGGGTACTCACATACTCCAGGAGCACACCAATGTGCTTGTGGAAGCTGACTGCAGATTTAGGCAGGTGTGGCAGCTCACCCAAACAGATGGTCTCTTGATGGTTTTGGTGTTTGTAAAGCATAAGGTACAATAATCCAGGTATACTGAATCCAGTATCAAATTAATCTCTTTGTGTACCAGAAAAAGGCAGGATGTAGGTAGAGAGATCCACTCAAAAGATAAAAGTCCAAAATATTTATTAAAAACAAAGGGTTAAAAATAAACAACACACTAGTTGTTGATAATAATAACAAGTGGATAACAGGGTGACCAGTGTTATCCCAATGATTGCAACGCGTTTCTCGGTTTACAGACCGTTTCATCAGGCAAAAAAATGTTAATCCCTGTTATCCACTTGTTATTATTATCAACAACTACTGTGTTGTTTATTTTTAACCCTTTGTTTTTAATAAATATTTTGCTTTAAACCAAGCTTGAGAGGAAAGATCAGAGCAAACCTACTCTGGCTTTCAAAATAATAAAATCTTGATTGAAGTGAAAAATTCTCAAACACCAAAAACTTCACCTCCTCCTTGCACCGAAGGCAAAGAGAATGACTGGGGATTGTGGGAAGGGAAGTGACATTTAACAGCTTTGCTGGGGTGCTCTTTGTCTCCTCCTGCTGGCCAGGAGTGGTATTCCCAACAGTAATTGATGATTCCGTGGACTCACCATATCTTAGGAAAGATATATATATATGCACAAACATACAAGAATAAATTTAAAATTTTCAAAACAAATAGACCATTTCAGCTATTGATAGAAATTGACAGTGTTTTTGTTTTAAAAATAGAATACTATTGCCTTTATATATTTGTACTGTGTGATTTTATTGTTGAGTAGGCTTTACTTTTATTACTTTTTTTTTGTTTTTTTAGAGTCTTCCTAATCTATTATTGCCACTTGCTGCAAGCAGCACAAAGAGCCACATCACAGCTTGATTAGACATAGATTACCTGTCAAAGGTATCCATATGCCTATTATCTGACGTTTGCAGCTTAAGGCTCTAGAAATGTAATCATTTTTTCCCCAAATTGATAAAATGGTACGTAATTATCACCAGAAACATATATTTTTTTTCAGTTTTTCAATATCAAGAGAAAAATTCAACCTTTGACTCCCAAGTTTTTTTTCCTTGAAGTTGAAATGTCTATGCTATAGATATATGGCATAATCCTTATATTAAAGGGACATGAAACCCAAAATGTTTCTTTCATAATTCAGATAAAACATACATTTTTAAATGACTTTCCAATTTACTTATATTAAATATTTCTCATTCTCTTGGTATCCTTTGTTGAAGGAGATTTAATGCAG
The DNA here is from genome assembly GCF_027579735.1 of Bombina bombina. Classification (NCBI taxonomy): domain Eukaryota; kingdom Metazoa; phylum Chordata; class Amphibia; order Anura; family Bombinatoridae; genus Bombina; species Bombina bombina. The sequence goes on from NC_069499.1 coordinate 790,273,681, forward strand.
TACTGTGAGCTAGCTGAACATAGCAGAATACATATATGTCCAGCCACCAATCAGCAGCTAGCTTTCTGTAGTGCATGCTGCTTCTGAGCCTGGAAAGTTGATAACACTGCATCTAAATCACGAAAGAAAATGTTGGGGTTTCACGTCCCTTTAATGCTTACGGTATTCTGCCAGCATAGAGGATCTGTGAAGTCAATGCAATCCTACAAAATACTGAGGCCAAGGTGACACAATTCCTTTTGTTTTGCTCTCTTGTATTCCTGTCTGATTTGCTAACTAAAATGCTAATGATTCTTTCTTTTTATATCCTTAATGAAGTCTTGGAAGTCTCCCCACATCTGAGAGCGGATATGAAGGATTCAAAGCTATAATTATTGTATACACTTAAGCTGTTAATAGACTGAGTCATAGCTATTAAACTGTCCATGATTCGTGAAAGTCACACCTTTAGCAACAATTGCAGCACATAAAGATGAAATATAGAGAGAAACACAGTAAGTTTTAGTCCAAAGTTAAAAGCCTTTATGCTACAAGGTTAGATTGTATTTCTAGGACAAGCATTCAGTTTGCATTACGCTCATTTGACCTTATTATAAATATGTTTAAAAGTAAATTTTGTTATAAGATGTAAGCAGATTCCTTTAAAAAGCGCTGAAAAAAATTATGTAATGTGAGCTAAAGAATAAAAATTGCCAGTCTGCTATTTGGACATGAATACAGTTTAGTTTCATCTATTTAAATTACCCCTTGGGTAGCAGAATTTCACATATTCTTTTTGGATCATGAAAGAAGAAAAACCTAACAATAGGAAATGGAAGTCTGCCAGCACAGGAGGGTTCTTGGCATAAAAAATGATGAATACGGAATAATAAATGTGGATATGCCAGTTCATTCTTACAACTGGGCAGTTGTCCATGCTGGATATCCTCTATTCTAACACATGCACACAAGCAAATCTGCTGTACAGGAAGATCTAAATTTGTGACAAAAACATACAGTGTATTAACAAAAACGGCACCAGCTGGCAATGCACTGCTCTTATTATTTGTCTCTCATACGCACACACCTTCTATGTGCCATTTTCTATCAAAGTTCCAATCCATTATTTCTCTGGCTTTCTTGTTTATGTGCTCAGTAAAATTTTAAAGGGACACTGTACTCAAAGATTATCTGGCTTCTATTTGAGTGAGCAGATTTTAACACGTTAAAATGTTTTCCCTGAAGAAATATGAATAAAAAGCTCTTGAAAATTAAAATGAATATGCCAGTATAATCTTTGAATTTCCCACAAATGTCCAATGAATATTAGGGGCTAGTACTTATTGTTCTATAAGTATTAGCTGGAAGCATTTATCAAACAATGAGCAGCGACACTATACTGTAAAATGTGTTATTCCTTATTGTGTTCCTAATTATTTACTTACTGCAGATTATTAAATACATGAGACATTTTTACCTCGTGTTTAGTTTTGCATTTAAATAGTTGTTTTTGCTCAACTATCACCTATTGTTTTCAAGGATATGCCCATTTAAATGGTCAAATAGAAAGGTACTTAAAGTGAATGTAAATTTTGATGCTAAAGTGCCCGGTTTTTAAAAATTTGATTAAAAACAGGGGCACTTTAATTCATCAAAATTTACATTTCACTTGTGTTGTGAAAAAATACTTACCTTTTAATCTTGACAGCAGCTCGAGCTTCCTCCAGTCGTCGGAAGCCATTTCTGATGTCAGAAATGATGGATAGGTCATCATCCAATCACGGCTTCCCCCCGGGGAATGAGTGTCTGATTCAATGCCGTGATTGGAGGAAGCCAGATTCGTCATTTTAGACCCAGGAAGAGGCTTTGCGACTGGTGGAGGAAACTGGAGCTGCTGTCAAGATTAAAAGGTAAGGTTTTTTTTACAGCACGAGTGAAATGTAAATTTTGATTCACTTTAAAAGTTAAGGCTGGGGAAGTTCAATGAGCAAAAACAGCTATTCCAATTACACAAATCTATCTCTCTCTCTCTCTTAACCACCCCCACTGAGAAGTCAATTTACACTTGTCTCCTGTTTACAAATCTTTTTTATATAACATATAAACATTTTCTTATTTTCAGTATAGGTGGTGGTTTCAACAGGCAAAATTAACTATTTCAAATGGCAACAATAAAGGTAAAGGAGCTGTTTGCAAACAATTTAATACACAACAGGTAAAATAGATCTTTGAGAAAAAAAATTAAAGTACAAAGTCCCTTTAATAGGAAGTGTCTATCAGCCAATGAGGATTAGTAGGAAGTAAACAACTGATACTGCTGAATTAGTTGCAATTGTGCATGAATTTTTTTAAAAATGTTTCATATGGGTGACAGAAAGTATAGTGTCCCTTTAACACCTTGCGCCAAATGGGTGTATGTACTACATCACACAGTTATTTGCCCAGCATACTGTGGTGAGGTAGCACCTACCTCCAACACAGGGCTGCATGTTGCAGTGCACACTGTCAGCAGCTTGGGGCGGAAGGTATCTACCTTCATATGGTAAGGGAGCACTGTCTGTATCTGGTGCAGTGGTGCCATGGGAAGTTAGTGGCGGTTGGAGGGAAGAAGGAAGGTAGGTGGGAGGCCCAGTGGAGGAGTAGGGAGGGGCAGGGTTCCCTACTATACAGAAATGTTTTAGGCAGGGGAAAGGGAGGTATAGGGCCCTACACTACAAAAAATAATCATTTTGGAGGGGGTCACTTCCACTTCAGGCTGCCAGTAACAAATATGGTGGGAAACAGTATGAGGGAGGAGGGTTTGAGAGGTGTTGGGGGGGGGGGGAGTCAGGGAGGAGGGATCCACACTACAGAAAAAATAAATACAAATTAATAAAGTCCTAAATATCATACTGGCAGGCTGTCTGCCAATACCTAAGATGGTGGTGACCAGCTGGTAGGAGGAGGGAAGGGAAGTGTTTGAGAGGGATTAGGTAGGGGATCAGGGGATGGGAGTAGGGTTGCCACCTCAGCCAGGTTTTCCTGGACACTTCATTACACATACTGCAGGGTGTGCAGGAAGGAACATGTATTGTGTTTCTAGACAGCACTATTCATATTACTCGCTACATACCCTGCAGCATGTGTAACATAAGTGTCCAGGAAAACATGGGTGAAGTGGGAACCCCAGATGGGAGGTTTCAGGTTGGAGGGTAATCCCTACAGTAGAGCAAATATTAACCTTACAAGATAACTGATTATCTGATGCGCAGCTGCAATTAGTGGCTTATTAATTGCCAAAAACCAATGGCACAGTCATGCAGGCTTGCTATTTCTGAACAAAGTGGATCTCAGAGAAGCTTCTTCAACCATTTTTCAAGTGACTGCAGTAGCTGTGTGTATATAAATTTAGTGGGAATCCAAAAGTTTGCAAAAAATTTTCATTTTTTTATATGATTGTATTTGGCTGCCAAATAGGGGCATCAAATATACCAACATGAATCTAGATCAACACCTTGGGTTTGGTACTTTAAAATTATAAATAGTTTTCATAAGATAAAAATACAAAAAAAAAAAAAAACTAAAAATGGCTCTATTTCTTTTTAATCTGAGGGATAGCAAACTTGCTAAAACTTTCCTGGTACTTTAGGCAGGTTTCTCTCCAACATTCCAAGGGGTTAAATTAAATTAAACTGCCTTCCTTTTAAATAAGAAAAATGTAACTTGTTTTTAAAAGGAAAATATTCTGTATAAGGAGCTGTTGTACTATTACATATATCTATGCAGCATCTATTTTAACTTATGAATGGAATTGTCAGTTATTTTAGATTCCTCTTTAAAAGGCTTTTTTCAGAACTGCACCAGTTGTGAGTTGCTTTACATTTTAATCATTGGAGCAGCATCTATTTCATAACCGTTTACCTCTTGGGACAAGGAACAAGTTCCACTGTGAAAGATATCTGCATCCCAAATAGTAGAGAGCAAATTATTTAGAACAAAACAGAAAGCTCCCTCTATAAAATAGTCCATTGTAACATATGCATAAAAAACGTATAATTAATTATAGAGAAATAAAGTAAAAATGAAACAGCCTTGTCAGCTTTGAAATAGCGAGAAGCAATCAAAAGACAAAAATATGCTTCACAAAGCAATTCTGCATAGTGTTTCTGTGTGTAGCTGAACAATCCTTATCATGTACCTATAATGTCCTGAAAAGCTCATGGCTAGTCAAAGGTGAACCAAAAACACCCATATACAGTTATACAATTACTGTGCAAACAGACGGCTGTGCAGCACCACCCCCCTGCTTTTGTGTGATCAGTCACATGAGTGACAGTGTCAATCACCTAAGGACTAAGGAGTTCTGGGTGATTTAACTACCGGTTTGCAGAATAGCATGCGTGAACCTGCATCGCAACTGCCTCGGCAGCTTAATAATTCTAGCCTTATGCGTTTTAACATAATTGCAAAATTTCTTGCACCTCTAAATTCAATTTAAAGCGACATAAAACACAAACATTTTCTTTCATGATTCAGATAGAACATATAATTTTAAACATCTTTCCAATGTACTTCTATTATCAAATTTTCTTTGTTTTCTTGTTATCCTTTGTTGAAAAGCGGGGATGTAAGCTCAGGAGCGGGCATGTTTTGCGCCATGTTATACATTAGCAAGAATACTAGATGGCAGCACTATTTCCTGTCATGTAGTGCTTCAGACATGTGCACGCTACCTACCTAGATATCTCTTAAACAAAAAATAACATGAGAAGAAAGCAAATTTAATAACAGAAGTAAAGTAGAAACAGTTTTAAAATTGTATTCTCTATCTGAATCGTGAAAGAAAATAATTGGGTTTCATGTCCCTTAAAACAAAAAAACAAACATTACTAGTGCAAAAGCGACCTAGGCTTAGCGTTTATATTGTGTGAGCGGAAGTTGACTGGCTGATATATCTTTACGGAAAAAAAATAAGATTTCTCTATGGCATATCCAATTTGTAATAATAGTATAATGAAATTGTATTAAAAACACTACATCATATGTCATTTAATAAAATGTTTTGTAGTCACTATGAATGATAAAATTGTTAGATTTCATTATTGGGGTAAATTTTCAGAACCATTAAACTAGATGAGTTACTATCTTCAAACATTATTATTTTATCTCCCTGACAGATTCTAATTAAGGGGCATATTTATCAAAGTTCCGTATGGAGGTTCATGCCCCGTGTTTCCGGAGAGCCTGAAGGCTCGCTGGAAACAGAAGTTATGAAGCAGCGATCTAAAGACCACTGCTCCATAACTTGTCCGCCTGCTTTGAGGTGGCGGACAGAAATCAACAGAAATAAACCCGATCAAATATGATCAGGATGATTGACACCCCCTGCTAGCAGCAAATTGGTCGCAAATCTGCAGGGGGGTGGCATTGCACCAGCAGTTCACAAGAACTGCTGGTGCAATGATAAATGCTGACAGCGTATGCTGTCGGCATTTATTGATGTGCAGCGGACATGATCCGCTATATCAGATCATGTCCGCTTGCTCCATAATAAATAGGCCCCTAAATCTGTTTAGTATATTAGTAGAACTGATTAAAGCTCCCCCTTTTGAGTTAATGGATTGCTTTAAAATATTTATATATTTTTCCATTTAAAGGGACATTTTTATTTTATGATTAAAACAGAGCATACACTTTTGAAAACAATTTCCAACTAACTCCTGGTATCCTTTGTTGAAGACCATGCCTGTATCAGGAGTTGCAACACATCTGGAGCACAACAGCTTTGCTACACTGCTGTCAACTAGTGCTAAAAGTGTGTAACTCTTAAAATCATTGTTGCAAAACTGCAATAATGTTGTTACACACACACATGCATGCTCCTGAGCCAAAAATGCAAAAAATTAAATGTAATAACATATATATATATATATATATATATATATATAATTTTTTTTTCAAATTGCACACTCTATCAGAATCAAGAAAGAAAAAATTACACAGTTTATTAATACATTTTCCCCAAGCAAATTAATGTTCAGTTCTAATTGAACTGCTACATAATAAATAAGAGTTTATAAACTTGATACAAGCCCCCCCCCTTAGCATTTGCAGGGCCCTGGACAAGACCAATATGTGGGGCCCCTCAGCCCAGCCCCCTTATTGCCCTGCCCGCTGCACGGCCTACCCTTGGCCTAACATTCAGTGTTTCCTATATAAAGGACAACACTATACATTACACTTCCTGATACAATAAACAATACTTCTTAATGTAAATACAGGATGCACATTGCACCTTCTCATACCCTCACCCCTGACAGTGCGGGCCCCTAAAGTGAGGGGCCCAGGGTCGGTCCACTCTCAACCTGAGGGCAGGCCTACTTGAAACATTGGGAAAGGGTGAGAGAGAGAAAGGGGGGGGAAGAAAAGTCTTTCTGTCGTAATAGATTTTACACTGCATTACATGATGGATCAATAATTTGAAGGCTACAAGCTTTGTATGACAGGAGTATGAGAATATTATGTGCAATTAATCTTTTCCATTGATTTTGGACTGTCACTAGGGCACATCCAGCATGCTCCTATGATGTTTATACAGCTATGATCAAAATATATCTTCTTATATATGTGACAAAAATAACAAACATTGGTCAACATCAATTTGATCTTTCACCTTTTAAATAGAATGTGTATAATGCATGATCCTATGTGATGGATGCACCCCAGAGGTGTCATTAGTGGCAATTAATGCTGTTTATTTTATTTATTTATTTATTTATTTAATCTAGCTTTGTATAATTCAAAATGTACAGCTGACACTATGTAAAAGTGTTAAAAGAGAAAAAATACATAAGTGACAAACTGCAGCATGTGAATAAATAATAAACAGGAAACCATTTAGAATTCTGAAAGCAATAGATAGGAAAGTCAAAATTAAACTTGCATGATTAAGATAGAGCATGTAATTTTAAGACACTTTTAAATTCACTTCTATTTTTAAATATGCTTTGTTCTCCTGCAATCCCTTGTTAAAAAATAATATGCACATATCCTACACTAGTGGGAGGTAGCTGCTGATTGGTGCCTGCACACATTTGTCTCTTGTGATTGGCTAACTATATGTGTTCAGCTAGCTGCCAGTAGTGCAATGCTGATCTTTCAGCAAAGGATAACAAGATAATGAAGCAAATTTTATAATAGAAGTAAATTGGAAAGTTGATTAAAATTGCATGTTCTATCAAAATCACAAAATACATTTTTGTGGTTTCCTGTCCCTTTATATGGGCTTTAAAGCTGATTAACGCAGGATATAAAAAATATGAATGTACTGCAAAAGATCTGCATACAAAATACATGTTTTTAAAATTGCTATTCTTAGTTTTACAGCCAGGGACATCTCTTGAAAACAAATCTTAAGTGTTTATCTTATCTCCAATAATGTGTCCAATTAGGCACAGATATAAATACGTTTTTAGCAAGTCCAGTTCGCTTAAAATCCAATATCTTCTTTATTAGGAATATGAAGTGCTTCTTACTTTCCTTCATATTCCTAATAAAGTAGATATTGTATTTTAAGCTGTGCTGCCTGATTGGACTTTGTACTACAGTGGGTTTATGCAGGGACCTTTAAAGCTGGCACACACACACACACAGGTGCTGGTTAAACTTTCTTTGCAAAAGTGGATGTTTTTATTTTTTACACGCATCAAGCAATCACTGTGCATGCAAGTGGGTCAGGGTTCAGAATACCATGGAATGTACTACAGTCTCCCTGGAGGCAGTGGGAAAATGACTACTTTCAGATTCAAATCTCCTGAAACAGACAAAATTAAAGGGGCAGTAAAGGTGAATATAAATGCCCATATACTGTGAGGTCCCTCAAAAAAATGTAGAAAGGCAAATTACAGTTTGAGTAAGTTCTACACCTGAAGCAGAGACACCTACATTACATTATAATTTTAAAAAATAGATTTTGTGTGATGGTCAAAAAAGTTTTGATCTTTAATTAAGCCCTAAGAATTTTGCTTGATAATAATAATAGCTCTCTATTTAGTAGAAACAGAACAAAATGAAGGCACATGTATGGCAGTGCCAGGAGCGCACACTATAACAAAGACATTGGAGCTGACTGAACTGATGCTGATTTAAATAAAATCCATTAGGCTGGAGAGAGGATCCTTCTGCATAAGAAAAACTGTACTTTTAATTATAAGAATGCAATTTTAAATACTAAATAGAACAATATCACAACTGTAGAATAAATATCAGACAAAACTAACTGTAAATGGGGCTTTTTAAATTCACTTTTACCGTCCCTTAAAAGGGACATTAAACTGCTGAGTAAAACTACAGTAACATGTTTACTGCTCACTGTGTTATTATTTTTTCCTCCTGCGACAACAGCTGTCAAAGTTGTTCTTTTATTTTAATTCATAACATTTATAATTTAGTGAAGTTCTGTACCTTCACACTGGGAGCCGCCATCTTGGAGCTTATATTTGTTGTGTAACTTTTAAACTGCAAAAAAACCCTGCAAAAATGTAACTCTTATTATCCTATATTATGTGAGCTAAACGGAGGTGGAAGGTACAGCTGTAAAAAAAAAAGCTGGTAACATCACAGATCTGTGAAAGTGCACTGCTTCTGTCACAGGTAGGGATGGGCGAATGTTTCTAAAAATTTGAAATTTAAAACGAATTTTGATACATCCGTTAGTTCGAATCAAATTTCGAATGTTTATATAACATTCTAACATTCTATTTTTGAATTTTCGTTTTCGAATTTTTCAATAAAATTCGAAAATATTCGTTCGAATAATAGAATGTTTAGCTATGTATTCATTCAATTTCGAAATGTAATATTCAAATTTGAATGTGACATTCGAATTCGAATGTGATATTCAAATTTGAAATAGTATTTCTAGTCTAATACTGTGTTTTAAATGTGATATTCAATTCTAATGTGATATTCAAATTTTAATGTGATATTCAAATTTGAAATAGTATTTCTAGTCTACAACTGTGTTTAATAAATGTAATATTTGAAATTGAATGCTACATTCGAATTTGAATGTCACATTCGAATTTGAAATAGTATTTCTAGTCTAATACTGTGTTTTAAATGTGATATTCGATTCGAATGTGACATTCGAATTCGAAATAGTATTTCTAGTCTACAATTGTGTTTTATAAATGTAATATTCAAATTTTAATGTGATATTCGAATGTAACATTCGAATTCGAATGTGACATTCGAAAACTGTAAATAACATTCAAAAATAGAATTTTTAAGAATATTCGTTCTTATCAACATTCTATTATGTAAATCGAATTTTTACAATAACACTTGTTCTAACATTCGAATTCGGATATAAACACATTCGCCCATCCCTAGTCACAGGATGCAACAATACGCTAGCTACAAGATGGCGGCGCTCCGTAACAAAATACAAAGCTTTACCAGCTAAATTCTGTAATGAGGTAAAATAAGAGGCTTTTGAAGATATCTTCAGGTACAGGAAGAAAAAAAATAACATGGTAAGTAGTAACCATCCTACTGTAGTTATACCCAGTAGCTTAAAGTACTTTTAATAATGAAAATGCATTGCAAAATTGTTCAACTAAACCTTTTCATTGGAAACTACATTTTGCTTTTAATGTCCTTTTAAAGCTAAAAACAAGCTAAAAAACGTTGATGGGAAAAGTAATAATAATTATTAGCCACTTTAAATTGTGGTTGGCTGATTCAATAAATGATATTTCAATAGAAACTATCGTGATTTGTTATATATGACCTGATAATAAATACCAATATGAGCCAGATGGTTCTTATCTGACATTGATTCCAGTATTTCCATGGTTATTAAATACCTCACAAGCTTTCATTTCCCAATAGAAGAAAATACACTGATTTGCCTTCAGTTCTACAGACAAGTTTAGACGCAGGAGCTTCAAAACATTTTTAATTATTGCACTAAAGTTATACAGTCAATTTTCATCAACATAAAATTAAGTTTGAAAGATAATATTAAATAAAATATTTTTATAGTCTACATTTCATGTATTTAAGAAAAGTTCAACATTCATATGCATTTTACCAACTATTTATTTCATTGCTTCTTGTAAGTGAAAATATAAAGCAGATAGTTGCAAAATATCTATTTCTGCACAGCCCTAAAAAGCAATCTGAAGCAGCCAAAGACTCCCGATAGGCATTAACACATCACAAATTTGATGCAACAGGTTTTTGCTGGCAGCAACCAATTAGATTCTCAAGGTTATTTTAAATCTTTAATGGCAAACTATCACTTGAAAACATTATTAATGTTTTATTACAAGTCTGACCAAATGCAAGAACCCTTTTAATTACAAAGCAATGATATTTATAATTAACCACATGAGGAACTTTAACAGTTGCTGAGCTCCTGCCTTCCTCCTCTTATCAGAATAGATGTTAAATGACATGTCAGCTAATGCATACATGTGCAATGTCAAATCGGAATTTATTAGGCAAGGTATTTAAAGGGATATAAAATGGCAAACTTAAAATGCTCTAATGTATTGGAGTATATTATATTTGCTCTGTTGCTTTCATATAACTATGTTTTTAACCCTTCTAAAGAAGACTGCATAAGTAGGTAGCCAATCAGCTGCTAGCTCTCAGTAGTGCATTACTTCCCTAGAGTAAATTCGGTAATATAATTAAATTGAAGTCTCTTAAAACGACACAAAAGGTAATACATTTTACTTTCATGTCCCTTTGAACATTAATAAAATAGTTTACTAGAACAACCCCCCCCCCCCCTCACACACACACACACACAAATGACAAATTCAGGGCTTTTGACTTAGGTACTATGTGACTTAGGCTTCAATATGGAAGAACTAATATATTAAAGGGACAGTCTAGGCCAAAATAAACTTTCATGATTTAGATAGAGCATGCAATTTTAAACAATTTTCCAATTTACTTTTATCACCAATTTTGCTTTGTTTTCTTGGTATTCTTAGTTGAAGGCTTAACCCAGGAGGTTCATATGCTAATTTCTTAGACCTTGAAGGACACCTCTTTTCAGAATGCATTTTAACAGTTTTTCACCACTAGAGGGTGTTAGTTCACGTATATCATATAGATAACACTGTGCTTGTGCACGTGAAGTTATCTGGGAGCAGGCACTGATTGGCTAAACTACAAGTCTGTCAAAAGAACTGAAATAAAGGGGCAGTTTGCAGAGGCTTAGATACAAGATAATCACAGAGGTTAAAAGTATATTATTATAACTGTGTTGGTTATGCAAAACTGGGGAATGGGTAATAAAGGGATTATCTATCTTTTTAAACAACACAAATTATGGTGTTGACTGTCCCTTTAAGTAGAGAGAAACATGATTACACATATTACACATAGCATATTCATCTAGTCACTCAATTAACAATACATATATTAAAATGACTAAAAGCACTAGAGTGAGAATGAGGAAAACTCATATCCCTGTGTATTTCTATTAGCATGTTTATATAGATGCATAAAATCTTTCTAAAGTGGTAGTGATGTTAAAAAAGGAAGCTACACTTCACAAACTAGATAAAAGCTAATAACCTGAACATTATTCTAAAACCCTGCTTGTGTCAGAGCAAACCACATAGCGGTCTCCTACTTTAATACATTTTAATATATGATATATTTCAAATTCTTTATACTGTGCACCCATATAAATGGTTATGTTTGCAACTAGGGATGGGCGAATGTTTTACAATATTCGAAAAATCAAACAAATCTAAACATTTGTTTTTTCGTTTCAAATTTCGATTGTATTCTATTAAAAAATTTCTATTTCATATATTGCATAGTTCGAATCAAATTATAAAATATTATAATTAGAAACATTTTGAATCAATATCTTTGAAATAGCATTGCTAATGCTCTCTTCAAATGTAATATTCAAATCATGCAATATTCGAAAAAGAAAAATTTGAATAAATACATCTGTATCTTTTAATGTATCAATTTACTTAAAGTGACAGTCAACAACAGATTTTTTGTTGTTTTAAAAGATAGATAATCCCTTAATTACTCCTTCCCCAGTTTTGCATAACCAACACAGTTATAATAATACACGTTTTACCTCTGTATTTACCTTGTATCTAAGTCTCTGCAGACTGCCCCCTTATATCAGTTCTTTTGACAGACTTGCATTTTAGCCAATCAGTGCTCACTCCTCTGTAAATTCACATGCATGAGCTCAATGTTATCTATATGAAACACATGAACTTTCAAAATGCATTTAGATTAGAGGCGGCCTTCAAGGTCTAAGAAATTAGCATATGAATCTCCTAGGTTTAGTTTTTAACTAAGAATATCAAGAGAACAAAGCAAAATTGGTGATAAAAGTAAATTGGAAAGTTGTTTAAAATTACATGCCCTATTTGAATAATGAAAGGTTTTTTTTGGACTTTACTGTCCCTTTAAGTCCCTAACACATAAACTATTACATTTCTGAATAGTATTTGATAAATTGAACGTTACATTCAAAATTCTGAATGTGGATATTTGATCTAATTCTGATCATTCAAAATTGAAAGTAACATTACAAAAAAACGGAAATAACATTTGATTACCGAATTTTAATGGATTTTCAACATTCAATTGTCTAATACAAATGTCCACAGGACTATACCAAGCGAATTGCACTTTCACCACATTAACCCATCCCTATTTGCAACCTATGTACAACATATGCTGTACCCAAAAAGCATTTAACCAAATATACAATGTATGAGTAGCTGTGAGGTAATGCTGGATTATTATGAAAATTAAGAGGAAAGATCCTGCACAGAAACTGTAATGGTATTCTTTAAAACATTTTGATTTATTATTATTATTATTCAGTTACAGATAAACTCACAAATGGAGGGAGTCATAAAAACTGCCCTCTTGGTGAGCCCAGAAGACTAGATTGAAAAATAATGATATAAAGCCCAATAAACATATTACCAATGCAAATATATATTAGTAATGAACCAAATAAACTCTTAATTAGTTATTGTTTTTTTTTTTTTAATTAACACATCACATATTGCGGTTACCCAAGTGATGCATCATGCTTCTCATAGGACTTATTTCAATGTGCTTTTTAAGGAATAAGTCTGAACCTGTTTATTTGCCTTCAATAGCTTTTAAATTTGGAAACTAAATATTAAATTAGAGATTATTGTCTTTTAAAACTTTCTGGATTTTAAGAGTTGACTTTGAAACATATTATTTGTTTTAACACTTACAGGTCAATTAACATTTGTGGGACTGCGCACCAGCTGACCTGAGTTATAATAAGCTGATTGAAACAGAAATCTCCAAGTCAACTATTCTCTAAATATAAGTCAGTTTTAAAGTCATCCTTTACAAATATAGTCCATGTCCCAATTTAGTTTGTAAGTTTTTTTTAAATAAAACCCCCAGCTATCTTGTGATTAAAACCATAGCACATCAAATACAGACAGATAGCCAACTTGAGGTTGACTTTTCAAATGCAGTTGATCATAGTGTTGAAGTTTGGGATTTCTATCTGCATACTGTTCACCTGCTGACTTGATACAGTTAGGCCTTAGCAACCTGCCTAAAGCAGTCTAAGGTATACAATATTTACCAGTTTTAACAAACTGCCATATCTTTTCTATTAAGAGAAAATGAAACACAACTGATAAAAGTCAACCACACCCCTTGATTTTCTATTCTATGAGTGTGTGCTACTAGAACTATTCTACTAATCATGGCTGCCTCTTGATAGTGAAGGTGACTCCCTAGATACCGGTCTACTGATGCCTGTTGACTCAGCAATTTACTTAATTTAATTTGTTTCTTCTTAGGTTTGACACCATGGCTGCCTCAGATGGCTGCATTACATTTATTTTAAAATAATTATGATCCCAATCTGACAGTTAAGGAGATAAAGAGGTAAGGGGTTCCATTGTTGATGCATCTTTTGAGCCCATGCGGGGCAGATGTGTTTATGCAAGCCTGAAACTGCAGAATGCAGCGGATGTAAGCAATCCCTCTGGATTGATCTGGCTATCGTGATTGGCAGCCCTTGTACTCACATGATTGGTTGTGCAAAAGCATTGGACAGGATAGCACAAGAGCAGTCTTCTGCGATAATATTTTCCAGCAGTGGAACTTGCATTCATGGTTGCAAGCTCAAGCGGACAGGTTTCCTTCCTGGAAACATTGCCCACCCACAACTTCTCAACTGGGTAGCAATATAGTTAATCTAAATGAAGCAGAATGAAGCCTATAAGTGAGAGCCCTGTACATGCCATGGTGATGTAAATCATATTATCTTATTTCATTTGTTCCCTTACTAAATTATTTATAAAAGAGTACAAATACTTCAGTTTTCTATAGTAATCATTTTGGTGTAGACTTTTTATTGTTACTAAAATAATATAATTAAAAAAAAAAAAAGCCTTCTTAGATAAATCGCTTACAGCAATTATTTACAACACCTTTCATATCATTATTTTTATTCTTTGTTAATTACAAGCAATTATATACAGTGTTAAATAAATGGTGTTGTGAACAAATGAGCATATGACAGCCCACATGAAAAACAGAAGTCTGCAGTTGTGTGTGTTTAACATTTAGAGAAAATGAGGGGATTATAAATAGACTTTATACATAAAGTTTTATCTGGATAAATAAAAGTTGTTCTTTATTTTGCCATAATAGAGTACTGTGAGATCAGATCATTGTTCTTTATATGACACTCATTTATCTATACATTATACATATATATATATATATATATATATATATACAGTATATATAAAATATTCATATGATACTATTCAGAAGATCTCTTAAACAGAATCTTTCAAATATATGTAATTAAATATATATTAGCAAAAAAATGCTTCTAGTAAAAGTTATCACTGTTTTAGTGATGACATTTTTCTCTGCACGTGCATGTGAAGCATAGCTAGAATATTCTCAGTGCACCAGCATTTTAAAAACTGCAGCTGCTCAGGGCATCAGTGGGGCTCATATTATGTCAGCAATTAACAAAATGGAGTCATTACCAGATAGCACCTTATGCTCTTTATGCAAGGAGCATACATAAATATAGTTTTAACACAGCTATAGATTTTATTAAAAATATCTTTGTAAATACATGTATATTGCAAAAATGCTTCTACTCAAAACTGAAATGCATCCATGTGGATTTCAATTTTTGCTGGAATTTCCCTTTAAACTTTCATGGTCTAGCTAGAGCATGCCAATTTTTATCAACTTTTCCATTTATTTCTGTTATCAAATTTGATTTGTTCTCTTTGTATCCATTGTTGAAAAGTAAACCTACGTGGGTTCATAGGACCTCAAGAACATGCCACAACATTGTTGCATACACTGCTGCCAAAGAGTGGTAAAGACACAAGCACACTGCTAAAGCTCAACTAGGCTTACTCTTCATTAAAGGATACCAAGAACAAAGCAAATCTGAATCATGAAAGTTTCATTTTACTGTGCCTTTAAATAAAATTTAGTTACTCCAATCTCTGTTGTACAAGGTTTATTTTCTGAGGTAGTTTATAGGTAAAACAGTAAAGAACACATAATGAGTCTAAATTGCAATGCTATTTTAGTTTCCTAAATTAAACATTTTGGGAGAAATACATTTTAAGTTAAAGCCATAAACTATTAAAACGTCTGAAAATTCACTGAGACTCTAGCATTAATATTTACATACTTAAAGTTTTTAGTTCTATAAAAACAGCAATAGATTCAACTGTACAAATCTTTTGGAAAGTCATTAATATGAAAGTACAAAACATTTATGAAGAACTCTCACAAGAGATTGGCCAATCATTTGAGCTTTCGACTCTCTGATGTAATAAAAAAAAATTTGTACTGACATGATAAATGTGGAAAAGCCTTTAATCAATTATTAATTGATTATTCACATCATCACAACACTTGTAAAGATCAAAACCTAATTTCTGACACCATATGCAAAGTTTTTCTTTTGAATTTAATAATATATTCCCAATCTGTTGTTCACTAAGGTGAACAGCTGTGAATTCATTAATTTCCCTCAAGCCTGCATTGCAAACTTCATTTCTTTTTCCACATTTTATAAACAATAATCCTATTATAAGCTTACTGTATGCTCAGTGCAGTGCATATGCCGAGTCATTTACATGCTTACTGTTTCTAAGAAGTTTATACAGCTGTGTCTTTCCAGGAGGTACTGCAGCACTTAGAAGCGTGAGGATCAAAGTGTATGACAATTAGGTAGATTTCGGGGTATTTAGTATTTCATTCATCTTGTTAAATTTCAATGTTTGTGGCACATAAAATAAACAATATGAGTTTAAAATAAACATTAATGTGATAGAAAAGTCAAAAATAAACTTGTAAGATTCAGATAGAGCATGTTATTTTAAGACACCTTTAAAGGGACAGTCAAGTCCAAAGAAACCTTTCATGATTTAAATAGGGCGTGTAATTTTAAACAACTTTCCAATTTACTTTTATCACCAATTTTGTTTTGTTCTCTTGGTATTCTTAGTTAAGATAATTCTAAGAGGTTCATGTGCTAATTTCTTAGACCTTGAAAACTGCCTCTAATCTGAATGCATTTTGACCACTAGAGGGCATTAGTTCATGTGTTTCCTATAGATAACATTGAGCATGAAGTTACCCTGGAGGGAGCACTGATTGGCTAAAATGCAAGTCTGTCAAAAGAACTGAAATAAGGGGGCAGTTTGCAGAGGCTTAGATACAAGGTAATCACAGAGGTAAAAAGCGTATTTCTATAACAGTGTTGGTTATGCAAAACTGGGAAATGGATAGAAAAGGGATTATTTTTCTTTTTAAACAACAAAAATTCTGATGTTGACTGTCCCTTTAAATTCAATTCTGTTTTCAAATTGACTTTGTTCTCTTGTTATCCATTGTTGTAAAATAATATGTTCATATCCTACATTGCTAGGAGTTAGCTGAAGGCTACACAAATTGTCTCTGGACATTAGCTCACCAGATGTGTACAGCTAGCTCCCAGTAGTGCATCGCTGTTATGGAGTTGACTTCAACTATGTGTTTAATTCCTCTGCACGAGTACACACAGGCCTCGAAAACAAGCTAAAGGCCTTTTCAGTTATTTTTCTGGCTAAAAGGCCACTTTAGATTCAACATGATTAATACATAGCTTGTTCAGCTCTTTCATGCACTCGCAAAGTATTTTTCGTATCGTTGCTTAAAGCCCTATATTTCCTATGGCGCCTAAAAGATCTTGGCAATCACAATCCATTTTCGAGTGATTTCTCAACACCTTTTCGAGGCCAGTTTTGACATTTCAAAGTCAACACCTCAAGGCAATTGACAAGTCCTTGAAATGGCCTTTTGGACATCTTTGAAAACTATTATACAATATAACTATTATGTGCAGCACAGCCATGTTATTTAAGGAAAGTTTACTATGAAATCTCGCTACATTTCAGTGAAATCTCACAAGATCACAGTAAAGCAAAGCATAACCTTAGCACTGCTGATGGGCTATTTTTGTTAACCTGCAGCTGGACAGTAGCTGAATAATAACTGTTCACAGAACACTTACTATTGTGAGCTGGAGAAATTTTGAGGTAAAATAAATTAATTTTTTACATAGAGCTGTTCAGGTGATATTTTCTTGTCAGCTTTTTACAGTAATACTGAATCACTTTCAAGTGATTTTAGCATATAAGTATTATGTTCCTTTAACATACATAATATTGATTCATTAAAGCTCCATTCATCGCTATTGGAGAGGCTATATACAGTGGACAGGGCACACATTTACATACAGTATATATAGGAACATATACATACGTATATGTGTTGACTACGTTATACCCTGTACAGCTAAGGGGATCAGCAGGTAAAGTCACTTCAGGATTCCAACATCTACAAATGGCGTGTTTTTATTTTATATATTAAATATTTGCAAAATAAATGCACTTGCACTGTTGTGATTGTCACAAAATACTGGCATCTTCAAAACCGGGTTTTAAAACAGGATATCACAATCGTGACTTTTATAGGAACCTTTTGTATTCTGTTTCCATTCACACCATTGCTAAACCGTCTGATTGCATATTGTATGTTGTCCTGATGGGCAGACTGTGCACCATTATTCTATCACTATATGAACGCTTTTAAACGTTCTCAAGTATTGTTTTTGATAAAATGTATTTCTATTGTTTGTTAACGCATCATTTCCATTTTGGAATGATCTATCAACAAGACGGCGACTACAGGTTTCTATGGAAAGGACTTAAAATATATTCCTATACTGAATTGTAACATTACTGATACTGTAAAGTGTGAACTCAGTGCCTTGCAACACTGTATATGCCTAGGAAACCTTCAAACAGGTTTTTATAGGGGACACTCCTCCACTATTAGGAGTAAATTAGAAAGTTGCTAAAAATTGCATGCTCTATCTGAATCATGAAAGAAAATTTTTGGGTTTAGTATCCTTTTAAGTAACAGTGGTCTTAAGATTCAGCCACTCAACTAGCATTTCAGGCTCACCTTAAGCAAGCTTGAAATGGTGCGGCTCCAAAGATGCTTTTGCAGCTTAATGGGACACTGAACCCAAATTTTTTCTTTCATGATTAAGATAAAGCATGCAATTTTAAGCAACTCTCTAATTTACTCCTATTATCAATTTTTCTTCGTTCTCTTGCTATCTTTATTTGAAAAAGAAGGCATCTAAGCTATTTTTTGGACAGCACTTTTTTTATTGGTGGGTGAATTTATTCACCAACCCAGGTTGTTCAACAAAAATGGTCCGGTATCTAAACTTACATTGTTGCATTTCAAATAAAGATACCAAGAGAATTAAGAAAATTTGATAATAGGCGTAAATTAGAAAGTTGCTTAAAATTTCATGCTCTATCTGAATCACGAAAGAAAAAAAATTGGGTTCAGTGTCCCTTTAATAAATTAAACCCTATCGCCTAGATTACGAGTTTTGTCGGTAAGGCTGTGCGGTTCTAACGCCAGTTTTCCCTCACCGCTCACCTACAGACAACGCTGGTATTACAGGTTTATAGAAACCCGGCTTTAGCCGCAAAAAAGTGAGCGTAGAGCAAAATTTAGCTCCACATCTCACCTCAATACCAGCGCTGCTTACGTTAGCGGTAAGCAGGTAAAACGTGCTCATGCACGATTTCCCCATAGGAATCAATGGGGCAGAGTAAAAAAGCAGTGTAAAGCTCCTAACGCAGCCCCATTGATTCCTATGGGGAAACACATTTTATGTCTACACCTAACACCCTAACATGAACCCCGAGTCTAAACACCCCTAATCTTACACTTATTAACCCCTAATCTGCCGCCTCCGACATCGCCGACACCTGCATAACATTATTAACCCCTAATCTGCCACTCCGGACACCGCCACCATCTACATTATAGTTATGAACCCCTAATCTGTTGCCCCCAACATCGCCGAACCCTACATTATATTTATTAACCCCTAATCTGCCACCCACAATGTTGCAGGAACCTACCTACACTTATTAACCCCTAATCTGCCACCCACAAAGTCGCCGCCACTATATTAAAGTTATTAACCCCTAAACCTAAGTTTAACCCTAACCCTAACACCCCCCTAACTTAAATATAATTTAAATAAATCTAAATAAAATTACTATCATTAACTACATTATTCCTATTTAAAACTAAATACTTACCTATAAAATGAACCCTAAGATAGTTACAATATAACTAATAGTTACATTGTAGCTAGTTTAGGATTTATTTTTATTTTACAGGCAACTTTGTATTTATTTTAACTAGGTAGAATAGTTATTAATGATTTAATAGCTACCTAGTTAAAATAAATTCAAATTTACCTGTAAAATAAATCCTAACCTAAGTTACAATTACACATAATGCTACACTATAATTAAATTAATTACCTAAACTAAATACAATTAAAAAAAATTATCTAAAGTACGAAAACCCCCCCACTAAATTACAGAAAATAATAAAATAATTACAAGTTTTTTAAACTAATTACACCTAATCTAATCCCCCTAATAAAATAAAAAAGACCCTCAAAATAATAAAAAGCCCTACCCTATACTAAATTGCAAATAGCCCTTAAAAGGGTCTTTTACAGGGCATTGCCCCAAAGTAATCAGCTCTATTACCTGTAAAAAAAGTACAATACCCCCCCAACATTAAAACCCACCACCCACACACCCAACCCTACTCTAAAACCCTCCCAATCCCCCCTTAATAAAACCTAACACTAACCCCTTGAAGATCACCCTACCTTGAGAAATCTTCACCCAGCCGGGCCGAAGTCCTCAACGAAGCCGTGTGAAGTGGTCCTCCAGACGGGCAGAAGTCTTCATTGAAGCCGGCCAGAAGAGGTCCTCCAGACAGGCAGAAGTCTTCATCCAGGCGGCATCTTCTATCTTCATCCATCCGGCATGGAGCGGCTCCATCTTCAAGACATCCGACGCGGAGCATCCTCTTCCAACGAAGTCCAACTGAAGAATGAAGGTTCCTTTAAATGACGTCATCCAAGATGGCGTCCCTTAAATTCCGATTGGCTGATAGAATTCTATCAGCCAATCAGAATTAAGGTAGAAAAATAGGATTGAGCTTGCATTCTATTGGCTGATCCAATCAGCCAATATAATTTCAGTTCAATCCTATTGGTTGATTGGATCAGCCAATAGGATTGAACTTCAATCCTATTGGCTGATTGCATCAGCCAATAGGATTTTTCCTACCTTAATTCCGATTGGCTGATAGAATTCTATCAGCCAATCGGAATGGAAGGGACGCCATCTTGGATGATGTCATTTAAAGGAACCTTCATTCTTCAGTTGGACTTCGTTGGAAGAGGATGCTCCGCTTCGGATGTCTTGAAGATGGAGCCGCTCCGCGCCGGATGGATGAAGATAGAAGATGCTGCCTGGATGAAGACTTTTGCCCGTCTGGAGGACCTCTTCTGGTCGGCTTCGATGAAGGCTTCTGCCCATCTGGAGGACCACTTTGCCTGGCTTCGTTGAGAACTTTGGCCCGGCTGGGTGAAGACTTCTCAAGGTAGGGTGATCTTCAAGGGGTTAATGTTAGGTTTTATTAAGGGGGATTGGGTGGGTTTTAGAATAGGGTTGCGGGGGCATTGTACTTTTTTTTACAGGTAAAAGAGCTGATTACTTTGGGGCAATGCCCCGCAAAAGGCCCTTTTAAGGGCAATTTGTAATTTAGTATAGGGTAGGGCTTTTTGTTATTTTTTTTTTATTAGGGGGATTAGATAAGGTGTAATTAGTTTAAAAAACTTGTAATTATTTTATTATTTTCTGTAATTTAGTGTTTTTTTTTTTTTGGACTTTAGAAACTTTTTTTATTGTATTTAATTGTATTTTGTTTAGCTAATTAATTTAATTATAGTGGTATTGTTAGGTTTAATTGTAACTTAGGTTATGATTTATTTTACATGTAAATTTGTATTTATTTTAGCTAGGTAGCTATTAAATAGTTAATAACTATTCTACCTAGTTAAAATAAATACAAAGTTGCCTGTAAAATAAAATTAAATCCTAAACTAGCTACAATGTAACTATTAGTTATATTGTAGCTAGCTTAGGGTTTATTTTACAGGTAAGTATTTAGTTTTAAATTGGAATAATTTAATTAATGTTTGTTATTTTATTTAAATTATATTTAAGTTAGGGGGTGTTAGGGTTAGACTTAGGTTTAGGGGTTAATACATTTAATATAGTTGCGGCGACATTGGGGGCGGCAGATTAGGGGTTAATAAAAGTAGGTAGGTGTCGGCGATGTTAGGGACGGCAGATTAGGGGTTAATACAATTTAAGTAGTGTTTGCAATGCGGGAGGGCGGCGGTTTAGGGGTTAATATATTTTTTTATAGTGGCGGCGATGTCCGGTTCAGCAGATTTGGGGTTAATTTTTTTTTTTTATTGTTTGCAATGTGGGGGGGGGCTCGGTTTAGGGGTTAATAGGTAGTTTATGGGTGTTAGTGTACTTTTTAGCACTTTAGTTAAGAGTTTTATGCTACGGCGTTAGCCCATAAAACTCTTAACTACTGACTTTTAAATGCAGTACCAGTCTTGACAGGAGAGGCTGTACTGCTCACTTTTTGGAAGACTCGTAATACCGGTGTTATGCAAGTCCCATTGAAAATATAGGATACCCAATTTACGTAAATGGATTTGTGGTATTACCAAGTCTGGCCAAAAAAGTGAGCAGTACACCTGTCATTTAGAGACTCGTAATACCAACATTAGGAAAAAAGCACCGTTGGGATCTCTCAACGCTGCTTTTTAAGGCTAACGCAAGACTCGTAATCTCGTCATATATTTGCAATCCACAATTTATGAGGAAATGGGGACTGAATTATAAAGCTGTATTATGTTATGGATCAAAGGACATTGTACACTAGATTTTTCTTTGCATAAATGTTTTGTAGATGACCTATTTACGTATATAACCCACCTAGGAGTGTTTTTATAAAAAATTATAGTTTTGCTTATTTTTTAATAACATTGTGATGATTTTCTGACTCCTAACTGAAACCCAAAGTTTTAGATGTATACTGATGTCTACAGATTCATGTGGCTCCTGTTTGTATAATCTGTCTTTTCAAATGCAGGAGAGGGGGGAATGTCTGCCCTTCTGCTTTCCCAAACCACTTTCAGTGGGTGTCCCAGCCTAATCTCATTAACAGTACTAAATTAGGAGATTCTAAGTAAAAAAATTTAAGGTTTTATACTG
The DNA here is from genome assembly GCF_027579735.1 of Bombina bombina. Classification (NCBI taxonomy): domain Eukaryota; kingdom Metazoa; phylum Chordata; class Amphibia; order Anura; family Bombinatoridae; genus Bombina; species Bombina bombina. The sequence continues at coordinate 790,296,432 of NC_069499.1, forward strand.
GATGATCAGATCAATATCGGTGCATATTCTTCTTTATAGTAGTGTCTATTACATGAAATTATATGAAAACTGGTGTATACTGTCCCTTTAAGCATGCTCCCCTTGTGATTTATACTGCTATAGGCAACTGCCTAATGTCATTTTCAATAAATCTATCCATGATATATGGTTAAAAGCCTGTAATAGAATTTGGTGTAGACCCATTAAATTATATTTGTCTGAAAGAGGAATTAAAGAGATTTGTTTGATAATAACAAAATAAATAGCTGTGAAACTTAATAAATCCATACTAGCCAATGTTTATAGGTAGGTTCCACTGCTAGAATATTGTTTGTTTAAATAGACATAGTAGGCAAACATGAAATAACAGCACTTGCATGCATTTAAAAATAACAGACAAAAGGTAATGTTAAATCTATATTCATTTAAGTTGAAATGAACAAGAAATATATCTTTAGGCACAGCTGATACAACGTGGGCCAAATTATCAAGGGCCGAATAGCTCCTGATGCCCCTGTTTCCGCACGAGCCTTCAGGCTTGCCGGAAACAGCAGTTAAGAAGCAGCGGTTTTAAGACCACTGCTCCATAACTGGCCGCCTGCTTTGAGCGGCGGACAGCAATCAACCCAATCGAATATGATCAGGTTGATTAACACCAACTGCTAGCGGCGTATGCTGTCGGCATTTAGCGATGTCTGACGGAAATGATCCGCTTAGCGGATCATGTCAGACAGACCAATGATAAATCGGCCCCCACGTATCAGCCATTTCTTTGAGACTGAGAAAAGTGTTGCATTTTCTTTAATGAGAGGAACTTCCAGGGCTGTGTTGGTAGAGAGAACAGGCCTTTGCCGATAAGGACGAGTAGAGGTGCAATAACACAAAGATAATGCAAAAAATAGATTCCTTTCTATTAAATGGAGTTAAAAATATTCTAATTTTTGTATTTTACAGTTTGGTAAATGAAAATAGCCATAGTGGAACAAAAGCTGGTTTGGATTTGTCTTTAGACAAAGCAAACGTAATAAAAAATAATTCAGTGAAGAAACAGTGGGTTTTAGTACACCATACTCTCCACAGTTTAACAAAATTGTTTCTATTTTAAACAAAACATTTGAGTTTATTGGATACTGATACACTTCTAGCGTCATTGGTCAAAAATTGCAAATTTGTCTCAAAACGTCCTGTTACCTTGCATGATTACAACTAATGAAATAAATGCAAACAAAGCTACATGGCTTCATTCAGAAGGTCATTTAAAGTGCACTAATTTCAGTTGCGTTGCAAGTCATGCTCAGTTTTAACAATTGGCAAAGAGTTTAGGTCTTCTGTAATACAATAAGAGTTCAGAATACTTATGTATGCAACTTACAGAGCTAAGTGAGTAATTTACCTCATTACATGCAATTTATGTCAGGTACAATATGTTGGCCAAACTTCCCGTGAGCTCCGTACTAGAGTCTGTGTACACATGAGGTATGTTGAACATTATAATAAAGATTCAGCAAAAGCAAAACATTTTAATGGGACTCACTTCACTAACATTCCAGACTTTGGGGTGCAAATTATTGATAGGGCTAATAGACAACATAGAGGAGGTGACCGCAATAGGTTACTCACCAAAAGGGAACTTGGTTTCCCTTAGGAATGTACTTTGAATGGGATATTTCCTATTTCACAGGTTAGCTTCCCATACCAAATATTCCACTAACCGGAATTATTAAAAATTTGTTTTCTCGTTCTTGTTCAGTATGTTTTTCTCCTATAGAAAATGTCAGATTATGTTACTGTAATAGTATCTACTCTAACTTTGTAAACTTGAACATAATTATAAATTCAATTGTCCTACCTTTGGAATATAAAGATATATATAGATTGAAAATATAATTAAACTTTCCCTACCTTGCTCAAATAAGCACAGTATAATGATAAATAAGGTTCTGAATTACTGTGATATTAGTTTACCAACATTATAAGGCAATATATTATTTTTTAAAGTACTATTTTTTTAATGATTACTAGTCCACAATAATGGGACAGTCGAGTCTAAAATAAATGTTCATGTTTCAAATAGTGCATGCAATTTTAAACAACTTTCCAGTTTACTTTTATCACCAATTTTGCTTTGTTCTCTTAGTATTCTTAGTTGAAAGCTAAACCTAGGAAGGCTCATATGAAAATTTCTAAGCCCTTGAAGGCCGACTCTAATCACATGCTTTTGTATTTGCTTTTCACAACAGGGGAGAGCTAGTTCAGGTAAGCCATAGAGATAACGTGAGCACGCCCGTTGATTGTGGCAGACACTGCACTAATTGGCTAAAATGAAAGGCAATAGATAATAAATAAAATGTCATGTGATCAGGGGGCTGTCAGAAGATGCTTAAATACAAGGTAATCACAGAGCTAAAAAGTATATTAATATAACCGTGGTGGCTGTGCAAAACTGGGTAATGGATAATAAAGGGATTATCTATCTTTTAAAACAACAAAAATGTTGGTGTTGACTGTCCCTTTAAGTAAGAAAAGGGAGGTCCTTGCCAGTTTCAGTGATTGGTTGGGTCCGCTTTAAGTACTAGATGGTTTTATGCTGTAGCTACCTATGATTAAGCGTAAAACGTGTCAATGGTTCACTTACATGCATCAATATGTTTGCTTTTTTAACCTTGAAATAAATGCTAAGTTTTATGATTTACCCCTGGAGTACTCTTGACTCTTCTTGTCTAAAGCAGAAAGTTTGCATAAATAAAAAAGAGAGAAGCGCTCAACCTGGGAACAAACAATAACATAATAGCTTGATTTTATGACTAGTTACTATATATATATATATATATATATATATATATATATATATATATATATTTATATATATATCATAATTCACACATGCTAGGCACTCCTCACAAGTATTATTGAAATGCTTGAACTCTGTACAATTTTTTTTTTCCTACAATGGCAAACATGCAATTACTTTGTCCTTTTCAGAGGTGACTATCATACTGAAAGAATGTTAGCTTTTTATGAGTTTGCAAGGCAAATGGAATGCTTTTTACTTTGAATATGTCTCTATAATACTTAGTTCCTAATATTTCAATATAACTGCAGAAGACGAGAACACCAAGCTATCTGTATATTACTGCAAAAAAATGTTTCCAGTTTACTGTCTATAACACTTAAAGCTATAATTTAGAAAAAAGGTTGGCTCCATTCTATCATGTTAAAAACAACTTAATTGAGCCAGAGTTGTCAATAAAAAATATGGGTTTTTTTTCTGTCTTTTTTCTTCTACTGTGAGCCAGATTATGAGTGTAGGGCATATACGTGTGTCCGAGTGATAAGGGGTTTATATGTGTATATTTGTATTTACAGACATATATACACATATAAACAAAATTCATTAAAATTATGGGGGGAGATAAAAAACTGAAATTAAAATCCTCCATGTCTCAAAATTAAATCAATGTAAATATTTGCATAGGAAATTAGCACATCTAAGCAAGATTCCCTGCATATAAACACAAATACATATGCACACATATGTAGACATATATACAAGTGCATTGGAGCCCTTTGTAGTTAAGTAGATGAAAATATGTTAAAGACATATTTATGCTATATTTATTTTTTATAAAGGTTTTAATTATGTATTTACTGTAAATCTTTCACATTCCAATGTTCAGCACACAGCAGAAACTTTCCTTGTATTTCTAAATAGATATTCCTATATATATCTGTATATATCCATATCTATATATGATCATGTATATATATATATATATATATATATATATATATATATATATATATATGTAAATAAATATATTGTACCAAAAAAAACACATCATATATATGTAGAAATATGTATTTATGAATAAATAAAACATTCTGTTATTTGAAGAACATTGCAATGTGAAATATTCATATTTTCATGTAGGGTTAACACACTTAAGAATATGCGATCAGGTTTGTGCAAGAGTGGGGTGCTAGTTTTTTCCCACTTTTTTTTTAATTCCAGCCATATGAAATGGCAATGGTAAAACATGTTGCTATATATATATTTATATATATATATTCAAGTACAATAGGGATAAAGCACTGCGACTTCCACGCTGCATGCAAGGCAGCCGTTGTATTTCCTGCCCAGGGTGCATACAGTGATAATCAATATAATCCGCAATAATTGCAGCACTCACTGGGTCTTAAACACAAATTTCTTTATTTTTCTGTAACGTTTCAGGGTTACCCTTGTCCTCATTCAGCTTAATAAAAACAAAACAGTGCATTACTTACTTTTAAACCCTCCACCATTAGGACTCCGTCCTTGCCGTTGTCGTTGGCGTGCCAGATGTGATGTCACGTCTCTGTGGCACTTTACGTATGGCCAGCATGTGTAGGTTGTCAGGGGATACCAGGACGCCACTCTACTACAGCTGACAGGAGGCAGTCACTTTGTGCTGCGTTAAAAACAAATACGATATATACATAAACAATGTGTGTAATCTATGGGATATGAATACTTGAAGTAGTACGGGCAATATTAAATATGTTATATATGTATAGTCTTTCTCTGTCATTTCTACACCAAATAAAGAAACATCAGCCATATTCCATACTAAATATAGGATTCTAAATATGTAAACTGCTTAATTATTGGTTATTTGGTTATGAACTGTGAATATTATGCTTGTAAACTCGAGATATACATTTTAATTGATTATTGAACATTACTGTGTGTGCCCATATTAGATAATAAGTTGGACGTAGCCCGTATAGGATGTATAAACGTGCCTACAAGACGTGGTTATACAAGGGGTTAAAAATATGGCTTTCTAGTGATGCGGTTGTTAGGACGGAGTCCTAATGGTGGAGGGTTTAAAAGTAAGTAATGCACTGTTTTGTTTTTATTAAGCTGCCTGAGGACGGGGGTAACCCCGAAACGTTACTGAAAAATAAAGAATTTTGTGTTTAAGACCCAGTGAGTGCTGCAATTATTGCGGATTTTATATATATATATATATATATATCTACACACACACATACAGTACATATTTATATACAGTATATATATATATATATATACACACATACAGTACATATTTTTATATATATATATATATATATATATATATATATATATATACAGGGAGTGCAGAATTGTTAGGCAAATGAGTATTTTGACCACATCATCCTCTTTATGCATGTTGTCTTACTCCAAGCTGTATAGGCTCGAAAGCCTACTACCAATTAAGCATATTAGGTGATGTGCATCTCTGTAATGATAAGGGGTGTGGTCTAATGACATCAACACCCTATATCAGGTGTGCATAATTATTAGGCAACTTCCTTTCCTTTGGCAAAATGGGTCAAAAGAAGGACTTGACAGGCTCAGAAAAGTCAAAAATAGTGAGATATCTTGCAGAGGGATGCAGCACTCTTAAAATTGCAAAGCTTCTGAAGCGTGATCATCAAACAATCAAGCGTTTCATTCAAAATAGTCAACAGGGGGGGGGGGCGGAGCCAACAGCTAAAGCAACAAGACGCGCCAACTTGGAGCTCCCTGTATGGGATTATTAAAATATATATTAATAGCTCGTTAAGACCTTATATATCTTCATCTCTGGCTCCTGATGTTTACTGGAGCATGGATTACAGGTTTAGAGAATTGGAGACAAACTAACTGATATAAAAATTGCAGAAAGGCCTGCTGTCTCACTGTGACCACGACGGAGAGTAAGCCGCCATACTTGCCAACACCTACGCATCACCCTAGTTAACTGAGTTACAGCCTCTAAACCCACTACTTTTTCAATACACAGATGGAGAAGTTTATTCTTATGGCGCTGCAAGACCTCATGCGCTCCCTTGACTCCCATCAGCAAGTTCTCGTTGCAGAGCTGAGAGCCATTACGTCCTCTCTACAGACTTCAAGCCTGATAAGGGAGGCTGTGGAGGGAGCTGATCGACATGAAACTGATCTAACACAGCGGACAGAAGATCTGCCTCGAGAACCAGTGGAGCTACATATGACAGAAACAAGGAGCCCCAGTCCCGAGGACATGGATCAGGCGGATACTGATAAGCGGAACCACATCTTACAGCCCATTTCTACTCACACAGGGCTGGGGCACCATAGTACTATACGCCTAGGTATGACGCGACTACAGCAACACAATCTGCCTAGAGCTTTTAATATACAGCTGATAGCCCACACTCTCGTCAATATAGTAAAATATAACCTACTTGGGAGTTCTCCGGTAGCTAACGAGGTTCTATTACGCAAGCTACCAGAGCTAAGAGCTGACCGGAGCGTAAGGCACATGGGACACTCAGTATCGCAGAGGCAAACGAAAAACAAATGTAACAAGAGAAAAATCACGGCACAAACTCCTACTTACCCTATTCAAGACTGGAATGAAGTCCTTCAGAAGACCGCCAGGACTACTACCCTGAGGGAAGGTACTATCGGGACAGGCAGTTTGCGATCCCAAATCTTTAAGACAGGCAGCTTCATGGAAACGGCTAAGTCGTGCTATTTGCATATACATGCTCCAAGGAGGTCGTCATGGGACCCTGGGAGACTTTCCTGCTGTTGCCCACTCGGTTTGCATGGTAAGCCTGAGGGACTGTGATATGAAGTAGACCGATTGCCATATTTCAGCTGGTTTTGAAATCTCGTTGTGGAGATCTGCACCGGAATGGCCACAGTTTATTTACATTTAGCCCACAATACAGCAGACTCACTACTGATAGACCGCTGTAACCTATTACAATCTGATCTGGATTACCCGTGCAATAACTATCTCTAACTACCATATTCTCTCAACTCTAAGTTAGAACCCTTATCCTAAGGACGCTGAGAATTTGTGTTTATACTGCTCCAATTGTATGGCTCATAAATGTGAAGCTGCTTCAGGACGTTGCACGATATTCGGCTCTTGTAAAGCCATATCCTTACGTTGTACTGTTTATGTTGGCAAGACTCCCTAATTACCTTTTTATTTTTTGTTTGTTTTCTTTTCTCTCTCGTTGCCAGTACGAGGGAGAAGAGACAGCTCATAACCATGATATCCCCAGGATCTGTTTTGATCTTATATATATTACCTTTATCACACACTGTGTATGTTGGAATTGCACAGCATTAAGCTTCAGGGAACTTGCACTAATTTGTCATAATTTGGTTTTACATGTTACATTGAATGTTGTGGAGGTGATTCTGATAGCAACAAAGTAATCTATGTATTAGACTGTCCTTTACTACTTATAGTCAACTGAAAAAGAGAGAGGTAACCTAGCTGACTGAATTGTATGCTCCAACATGTCCCCTATCTACAATAATATACTACACATGCATCTAGACCTATTAACATTTATATTTGAGATCAGCTTTGCCCCGGAATAGGAATAGGGGACTGAGGAATTGTTACAATTTCATGACTATACTCTCATAATGTTTGTCAGTTTGCACAGATTGTCTTGTAAATCCTTGTATCATAGCACATATATTTCTGTAACATCTACCCCTCAAAATTCGATGTCAATAGCTTAATTTCATATAACTAGGAGGGAGTATTAGCTCAAGCCTTATCTCAACTGTTCAGTTATAGACGTATAGTAGCCAGTACAGATCTTACTTAATTTATGCTATCTCGCAAATTGAACATAAGGTTTTACAATTGTGCTCCATGCAGGCGCAGTTTACAATGGAGTTCATTCCCATATTAATGTGTCTTATACGAGACTCCTGTTATATTTTCCTACATTTCCATGGTACACTGTTGTTTTTTTTTGTTTTTTTAAATTGATCATTTTCTAAGTCACTAACTTTATCATTAAGTTTAGTTTCATGCACAATAATAGTTTACACGTTACATTGTGCTATATGTTTAAAGTTAGTAGGAAATATGCAGCCCAATTGCCATTTTACTCTACAACCCAAAGCTCTTTAGAATTTAAGGTACCATTTATACGCAGATATGGTTTTAGTTGTTAGTTTACCCAAGGCTAGATATAAGTTAAAGGCTATTGCACAATAGCTTACAGCAGTTGCCTTTAGTCCTCAGCAGATATAACCAGTCAGCCCCTAAGCACACATATGATATTCTTAATGGGGTTTACATTCCTTTTATATTATTATAAGGCATCCCACAACACAATGCAATTGACATGCGACTGAGGACCCACTAGTATGATGATAGTATGTCTGAGCCCATAAGTGTTACCCTTGGTCGTTACATTTACATTTTCTATTAGTTTACAAGAGGTTCTAATAATGTTCAGAATGTTTAGCGGAATTATGTTAACTACTCAATACTAATTTTAGCTTTAAGTTGTACAAAGCTGTTACTCTGAGTGAAGTGCTGTGATCCCCATATACCAGGAGTCGTTAACTTTTATAAGACAGTATATAATAGTTCACACTTACTTATAGTTAACATTACCACCCTATATCTCTGTTCACTCAAATGTTCTCATACGTGGAAGTACTTAGAGAGTTGTTCAGGAAAAGCCAAATGGTTTATAGTTGCTTCTTAATAGTCTTGTCCCCTCATATACGTATCATCACGTAGCTTACTATGGTACTGTGATCCAGATTATCACTTCTGCCAGGTGGAACTCAACTATAATTTGTGACTATGCTCTATGTTCCTACCATTTCCCTAATGGTCTGCTCAGATGTATTTCTACCACTACCAACAATATCAAGCTCCCACACGCACACTATTGGTATATAACCTATCTACTATTGTTTAGCTCACACTGCAAATATTGGCTGGCTCCGCCCTCCAACCCCCCCCCCCCATTCCCTTTATTACATTTTGAGCGGCTCTTGCCCGCTGCATCCCCCTCCCCCATAAATATATAGAGTTACCTCCTCCCTAATCTCACCCTTATTTGAACAGATACCCTACTCTATTTTTTGCACACAGCTAGGAGAGGATCTTTTTTGTTTGTATCACGTTTATGACACTCTAATATAAAACTGAAGTCTTTCCAGGTGATAGCCCACATTCTCCGGTAATATTTGAGATGCTGGAATACAATACTCTCTAAACTATCTTGTGTATACATTGTCTTGTAAATGTTTTGGGGCATACCCTATATTCTGTATCTGTTTACGACTTCAATAAAAAATATTTAAAAAAAAAAAAAAAAAAAATAGTTAACAGGGTCGCAAGAAGCGTGTGGAAAAACCAAGGCGCAAAATAACTGCCCATGAACTGAGAAAAGTCAAGCGTGCAGCTGCCAAGATGCCACTTGCCACCAGTTTGGCCATATTTAAGAGCTGCAACATCACTGGAGTGCCCAAAAGCACAAGGTGTGCAATACTCAGAGACATGGCCAAGGTAAGAAAGGCTGAAATACGACCACCACTGAACAAGACACACAAGCTGAAATGTCAAGACTGGGCCAAGAAATATCTCAAGACTGATTTTTCTAAGGTTTTATGGACTGATGAAATGAGAGTGAGTCTTGATGGGCCAGATGGATGGGCCCGTGGCTGGATTGGTAAAGGGCAGAGAGCTCCAGTCCGACTCAGACGCCAGCAAGGTGGAGGTGGAGTACTGGTTTGGGCTGGTATCATCAAAGATGAGCTTGTGGGGCCTTTTCGGGTTGAGGATGGAGTCAAGCTCAACTCCCAGTCCTACTGCCAGTTTCTGGAAGACACCTTCTTCAAGCAGTGGTACAGGAAGAAGTCTGCATCCTTCAAGAAAAACATGATTTTCATGCAGGACAATGCTCCATCACACGCGTCCAAGTACTCCACAGCGTGGCTGGCAAGAAAGGGTATAAAAGAAGAAAATCTAATGACATGGCCTCCTTGTTCACCTGATCTGAACCCCATTGAGAACCTGTGGTCCATCATCAAATGTGAGATTTACAAGGAGGGAAAACAGTACACCTCTCTGAACAGTGTCTGGGGGGCTGTGGTTGCTGCTGCACGCAATGTTGATGGTGAACAGATCAAAACACTGACAGAATCCATGGATGGCAGGCTTTTGAGTGTCCTTGCAAAGAAAGGTGGCTATATTGGTCACTGATTTGTTTTTGTTTTGTTTTTGAATGTCAGAAATGTATATTTGTGAATGTTGAGATATTATATTGGTTTCACTGGTAAAAATAAATAATTGAAATGGGTATATATTTGTTTTTTGTTAAGTTGCCTAATAATTATGCACAGTAATAGTCACCTGCACACACCAATATCCCCCTAAAATAGCTATAACTAAAAACAAACTAAAAACTACTTCCAAAACTATTCAGCTTTGATATTAATGAGTTTTTTGGGTTCATTGAGAACATGATTGTTGTTCAATAATAAAATTAATCCTCAAAAATACAACTTGCCTAATAATTCTGCACTCCCTGTATATATATATACGCACACACATACATATTTATATTATTTGTATCGTTCGAAATTTTCTTTTCAATAAATTAAAAATTTTCATTTTAGTTAATTTCCGTTCATGGTTGTATTGGTTACAGTACAGATTTTTGCAATTTTTCTTTATCTAAAGCTGTAATCAGCTATATTAGCTTTAATTTTGTCATTCTATAAAATATGGATACCATATTGGATGGATACCAAAACAATGGATACCAAGAGAACAAAGCACATTTGAAAATAGAAGTGATTTTCTTATAATTATACATTTTTGATAAAACTAAAAGGTTTACTTAAAGGTAGACTAACTATACTACTAGTATATTTATAATACTGAAAGTGTCTATTCTTAAAAGGGACATGACATTTTTTATCATTCATGATTAAGAAAGAGCATGCACTTTTAACAACGTTCCAATGTACTTATTTGATCTAATTTGCTTATTTTTCTTGATATCCTTTGGTGAACAGCATACCTACAGGTAGGCTGAGGCTCAGAAGCACTAAGGGAGCTAGAGGATGATTGGCGTCTGCACTTATATGCCTCTTCTCATTGGCCTTTAACAATTTGTTTAGCTATCCCCCTCCAATAAGTGCATTGCTGCACTTTCAACAAATGATACCAAGATAATGAAGCAAAATTGATAATAGACATTAAATGAAAAGATGATTACAAATGTATGCTCTGGTTGCATTTCTCATGGCCTTCTCTGCTGGGATGGTCATGTATTTGTCAAAGGGACATAAAACCCAAAATGTTTCTTTCATGAATTAGATAGAGCAGCAGATAATTTTTAACAACTTTCTAATTTACTTCTTTTATTTTATTTGCTTAGTTCTCTTGATATCCTTTGTTCAAAAAAAATATCTAGATAGGCTCAGGAGCTGGAAGCTAGCTGCTGATTGATGGCTGCACATACATGCCTCTTGTTACCAGTGTGTTTAGCTACCTCCCAGTAGTAAATTGCTGCTCCTGCAACAAAGGGTACAAAAAGAATGAAGCAAAGTTGATAATGGAAGTAAATAGAAAGTTGTTTTTATGTCCCTTTAATAATTATTTTCTATTTAGGTTACAAATGATTAAAACAAAAAACAAAATACAACACACACAGTACAAAGTCACATACAGAACTTCACAGTACACATTCATTTACCATACCACACATAATTGTCGGTTGAATTAGCACAATGTGGTGTTACTCATGCAGTGTCAGTAACGCCATGTTATTGTGTCAACCATTTTACCGTGTCCATGCAATCCCATCTTCACATACACTTGTCATCGGTTGAATTAAAGCAATGTGGTTTTACTCTTGAAGTGTTAGTAATACGATGGTAGTGCATCAACCAACAAGCCTTTTTACTCACCGCACACACACTCACATGCCCACTTTAATTTTAAAAATGAATTAACCCTTTTGTTGTATAGCTAAGCGGTTACTGTCTTTGCACTATAAGTTGTTTTATTTCATTTTTTACTAAGTCTGTTTGTTCTGAAGCTGCACTCAGTTATTTGTTTTATATAGTTTTTACATTTCATACTATTTAAAACAAATCGGCTAACAGCAACCATTTCTTTTTAATTAAAAAAAATGCAGAGAAATAATCTCTGTGTTTGTAGTTAGTTAGTATAGTTGTTGAGGGCTTATGATTAGTACCAGTACACTACTGAATGCAGTTTTAATCGATATCCCCATAAACAATCCACTGCTCACTTTACATTTTTATTTTATGATTTCGTTACAGAGTTCTAAGTCGGCTCTTGAGTGTCATGACAACTAAATACAACTTTGTATGAAAAATAATGCAGCCATAGACCATTTCCTTCCCTTGCTACCACAGGTGCCACAAGAACATAAGTGGGTGGCAGTCTGTTTTGATTGTTTGGGTCAAAACCTTCGCCCAGTGTTACACAAACATTATGTGTGATTGACCCACTTAAAAAAGTAGCTATGCATATTGCATAATGCTACTATGACAAAACCACAGATTTTTTTTGTCCATAGCCTCCTCCAGTTCATCCACAGATCTGAGCCTCTGAGCAGCACTGCAATAAGTTAAAAATGTCCTTTCAATTCCCCCCCCCCCCCCCCCCGAGAATGCTGGTTGGCTAGAAAACATCAAAGGCTTCCACCGACAGGCTGAGAGAAACTGTCGATATGTTCTGCTGATCCTTCCAGGTTTCTATACATTGGATAATGCCTACTTGCATCATAAAAACAGCTTCCACCAATCGGAAAAAAAAAACTTTAAAAGAAAATGAAGGGTTTTATTCTCTTTTTTTCGTTTTATCATTTTTAACAGTTTTAGTTTTTGATAATGCAAAAAATATAAGAATATGCCACTTTCGTGTTTTCTTTGATTCTTCTGAAAACAAACGCACATGTCTAACATAAATATATTGCCTAAAAAATGTGAAGTAAAACCTGTTTTATTAATGTTGAAACTAATGTGGAAGTTTCAGTTGTATACTATCTAGTAATGCTCATTGTCTGATAGGTACTTCCTGCTAATGTCAATTGGTTGATATATACTTCCTGTTAATACTGATTAATACTTTCTACTAATGCTTATTGACAGACAGGTGCAATTATTCATTATGCCTATTAGCCAATGATTATTAACAGAAGATACCAAGTCATAACCAGGAAGTATCTATTGGCCAATAAGCATTGGGAGGGCATACACGGCAAATACTACAGTATTTAAGGTATAAATGAATAACCATAACTCTAGTAGAAAATATCTAGCAGACAACTATTTAAAATAGAGCATAGACTGTTTATATCATATATTTTGGTAGCCAGGAAGTGAACTACTTCATGCATGATATATTAGATAAGCATTATACCTATGGTTTGAAAGTCCTAGTGCACACAGCAACATCTAGATGCCTAAATTATGTAAGTTGGTTAAAAGGTATAAAATGTATCTAACGCAGCATCACAATGCCATATTTAGCTTAAAGTCGAAATGAGTTTAAAGATAGCGCTGTATCAAACATATGTCAATAAGTTACAAAATTATTTAAACTGTATAAGTTGTCAAAGTATGCAGTTATGGATTCATTTAAATGTAACTATTTCAGCAACCTGTATGTTCTTGTACTAATGACAGTAGATTGTATATTGAACAAGCTTTCCAATATCCAATGAAATAAGGAACTGTTGTTTTTACGTAAGTCACTATTGTCCAATAGGAAAAGGGTGGCAATTTTAAATAGGAGAAAGGTTAACAATATCCTTATATTACTGTATGTGACATGCAATGCAAGAACCTGTTTTTATGACTATTGTATGCCTTTGAATATTCCTCAATAAAAATTATTTAAAAAAAACAAACAAAAAAAAAACAATATCCTTATATACTTTAGCAATAAGTAATACAATGTCTAGATTTTATTTTCTAGATAAAAATAATTTAGGGCTATCTTATTACTGGCTCACTAACTGTTGTTGATGAGCGATAAGCTGTTATTGCGGCTCTTTGCGCATGTCAGAAGTAGCATGCATATTACAAGTTGAAAGTAATTGCTTTTGCTTTTGTGCAATTGAATTTAACATGCGTCGGGAGAGTGCAATATCAGAGCTCTGGTTAAATGTTACGCTCAATATAAAAGTTTCACAAAACACATCAAAAATACATTTAAAAGTACAGTTACACTCATAATAACACTGTCTAATACAAATAATTAAAAAAAAATATTGCATAAAAAAGTTAAGGGTTTAAAGATATGAGGTCTCAGGTTTTAGAAAAAAAAAAGACATGCGAAGGGCTTTAATACAGAGATACATACATATACATGTCTAAATATAGGTGTGTGTATATATATATATGTGTGTGTGTGTGTACATATCTTTTTATTTGTAAATATATGCATTTACAGACATATATACACATATAAACACATAAATACATAGGTATACATATAAGTGCATTAGAACCCTATGCAGTCAAGTAGCTTAAAACATGTAAAATCATTTTTATGCAATATTCATATTTAATTGCGTTTGTACTGTAAATATTTCTCATTCCAATGTTCTTCACATAGGAGAATATGTTCTAACTATTTTTAAATAGATATTTATACACACGTATATATATATATATATATATATATATATATATATATATATATATATATATATAGAAAGATATATTATTAAAAAAATCAGATAAATATATAAATATTTATTTATGAATAAATAGAACAGTTTCTTCTATGTGAAAAACATTGGAATGGGAAATATTAATATTATTATATTTTGTCTGGTTAGCGCACTTGGTTAAACACAATCAAGTTTGCATGTGAGTAAGGGTGTTAGTTTTTTTTCACTTTTTGCGCTCCATTAAAGAACAGGGGGGAAAACATTCATGCGGTCGTGATATTCGAAGTCCGGCTTTTTGGGCACCTTGGGTTAGTGTTCATGCTAAAACGTTTTACTTTCAACTTGTAATACAAGCTAAAAAACGTACGCCTAGCGAAGTTGTCGCATGAGCGGGAGAGCTAAATAGCATGCCACTTGTAATCTAGCCCTCTATTGGGTACAATAGATTAATATTTTGTTTTTTATATTACAGAGTGTACAACAAAATACAACTCACATTCTTTGAGAATTGTATTGCACTGCATTATCTTCTCATTGCCAGTGACAAACACGCTAAAGCCTTTTACATACAATATATTCAATAGGCTATTTCTTTAATAAATCATTCAAATGACCTCTCAAATCCAGCTTTATTGAATGTATTTAACTGAGCTGGAAACAAAATAAACAAACATATATTTTTTAAATTTGAACGAGGAGGGCATACACAGTATTGTAAGTGCTGTGTCTCAGTATTATCACTTGAATATTTTTTTTAATGCAAAAAGTCTGATGTTTAAAGCATGCTCTAGTCTTTGAACAAATGCAGATGATTTGTATTGTATTTTTCAAATGTATTTTTAGTCGTGCTTTGTTAGGAGAAGTGTAAGTGTTTAACACAGGCTTGTTAACACACATTTAATATGTATTTGAAATATAATCACTCATTTGAGTTTGGTCCTCCATTTATGTCAACTTCAATTCTAAGCAAGTAAACTGATTTTTTTTTTATTGTCTTTGATATATATGATGTTCAGAATAAGAGGTGGACAAATCTAAAAATATTCAGTTCAAAGCTTTTGCTTTGAGCATTTGTACTGAAAAAAGAATTCATTCAATATTAAATGGCAGATTTGAGGGGAATACACTTATTTTTATCTTTTGGATCCCCTCAGCGAATTACCTTTAGAGTTCAAAGGCAATGTGGTACCATCATTTCTATGACAGTTTGTAGTGAAACATGAAAAAAAAATGTTCAAGGATGTGCTGTCAGCAAAATTTTGAAGAATATTTAAAGATATTTTAATGTAATTTGAGAGTTCACAAGGAAAGCACAATACGTTAGCTTCTTTAGAAATTCAATGACCTGGTTTATCATTATGAAAAAAGGTAGCTTTCAGGTACTGTCTTCTCACACAAAAAAGTCATTTTACGTGGCCAGGTGATGCAACTTTGTGCAATCACTCCGCATTGTGTGACACATTGATGGAATTGTTACAGCTGCCTAAGGAATTTTTAGTTTCTTTTCTTTCAGAGATATATCAGTGGACCTATGACAGTTGGGGACACACAGGCTAGTTAAGACATCACTGAATAAAAGTAGATAAAAACAACTGGATGCCTTAACAAGCTATGTCTAGCTGCTATCTAACAGTTTTTTTTATCTCTGGATAAGAGATTCAGAAAATATTCATACACCAAACACGGTCTCCAATGACTAAATTTATATCATGTGACACTATAAACTGTGGTCAAATGTCTGGTTTACTGAGACTGAAGGGTCATTGAACTCAAAAATACATTCCACATAAACGGCTAGATTTAAAGTGGGTTAAATACTTATAAAGTGAGTTTAGTAGAAGTACCACTCAAGAGCCACAAAAGAACTGCTTGTCCCAAGTGGAAACTGCTGTTGATCCAATCAGCAGCACTAGTAACAAAACATAATTTATGTATGAACTTACCTGATAAATTCATTTCTTTCATATTGACAAGAGTCCATGAGCAAGTGACGTATGGGATATACAATCCTACTAGGAGGGGCAACGTTTCCCAAACCTCAAAATGCCTATAAATACACCCCTCACCACACCCACAATTCAGTTTAATGAATAAAAAAATAGTGGGGTGTAAAAAAGCATATAAAAAGAGGAAATGGAAGTAAAATTGTGCTTTTTATACAAAAATCATAACCACCATAAAAAGGGTGGGCCTCATGGATTCTTGCCAATATAAAAGAAATTAATTTATCAGGTAAGTTCTTACATAAATTATATTTTCTTTCATGTAATTGGCAAGAGTCCATGAGCTAGTGACGTATGGGATAGAAATACCCAAGATGTGGGAGACCACAGAAGAGTCACTAGAAAGGGAAGGATAAAATAAAAACAGCTATTTCCGCTGAAAAAAATAAATCCACAAAAAAATAAGTCTCTCATAAATTTCACGAAAAAGACTTAAATCATAAGCAGGCAAATCAAACTGAAACAGCTGCCTGAAGAACTTTTCTACCAAAGACTGCATACATTTACTAAATTTTACCATTATGATGTATTTGCTTCTTCTAAAGCAAAGAAGACCAAGTTGCTGCTTTGCAAATCTGATCAACTGATGCTTCATTCTTCAAAGCCCAAGCAGTGGCGACTGATCTAGTAGAATGAGCTGTAATTATCTGAGGTGGAGACTGTCCCACCTGCAAATAAGCCTTGTGAATCAAAAGCTTTAACCAAGATGCCAAATAAATGGCAGAGGCTTTCTGATCTTTCTTAGGACCAGAAAAAACAACAAATAGACTAAAAGTCTTCCTGAAATCTTTAGTAGCTTCGACATAATATTTCAAAGCTCTTACAACATCCAATTAATGTAAAGATTTTTCAAGAGCATTCTTAGGATTAGGACACAAGGAAGGAACAACAATTCCCCTACTAATGTTGTTAGAATTCACAACCTTAGGAAGAAATTTAAACAAAGTCAGCAAAACAGCCTTATCCTGATGGAAACTCAGAAAAGGAGACTCACAAGAGAGAGCAGACAATTTGGAAACTCTTCTAGCTGAAGAGATAGCCAAAAGATACAACACTTTCCAAGAAAGTAGTTTAATATCCAAGGAATGCATAGGCTCAAAAGAAGGAGCCTGCAAAGCCTTCAAAACTAAATTAAGACTCCAAGGAGGAGAGATTGATTTAACAACAGGCTTGATATGAACCAAAGCCTGAACAAAACAGTGAATATTAGGAAGTTTAGCAATCTTTCTATGAAATAAACCAGAAAGAGCAGAGAAGGTCCTTGCAGACAAACCTTTATCCAAACCATCCTGAAGAAACTGTAACATTCTCGGAATCCTAAAAGAATGCCAAGAGAATTCATGAGAAAAACACCATGAAATATAGGTTTTCCAAACCCGATAATAAAACTTCCTTGAAACAGACTTACGAGCCTGTAGCATAGTATTAATCACTGAACAAGAAAAACCTCTATGACTAAGTTCTAAGCGTTTGCTTTCCATACCTTCAAATTTAGCGATTTGAGATCCTGATGGAAAATTGGCCCGTAAGACTTGAAGGTCTTTCCTTAAAGGAAGTGGCCAAGCTTGGCAACTGGACATCCGGACAAGATCCGCATACCAAAACATGCTCGTGCTATCAGAAACACATGCATTTGTTCCTATATGATCTTGGAGATCACCCTTGGAAGAAGAACTAGAGGCAGAAAAATGTAAGCAGGTTGGTAAAACCAAGGAACTGCTAACGCATCCATCATCTCCGCCTGAGGATCCCTGGACCTGGAATGGAGAGACCACTCCCCTGGATGTAAAGACTGAGGACTGTCACTGAGATAATCCGTTTCCCAATTGTCTACACCTGGGATATGTATCGCAAAAATTAGACAGAAGTTGGATTCCGCCCAAGAAAGTATCCAAGATACTTCTTTCATCGCTAAAGGACTGCGAGTCCCCCCTTGATGATTGACATGCCACAGTTGTGATATTGAATGTCTGAAAATGAATGAATGATTCTATCTTTAATAGAGGCCAAGCCTAAAGAGCCCTGAAAATAGCACAGAGTTCTAAAATATTTATTGGTAACCTCGCCTCTTGAGGATTCCAAACTCTGTGTGCTGTCAGAGACCCCCAGACAGTTCCCCAACCTGTGAGACTTGCATATGTTGAAATCACAGTCCAGGAAGGAGGAACAAAAGACGCCCCTTGAAGAATCCGATGATGGTTCAACCACCAGGACAGAGAGAGTTGAATGTTGGAATTTAAGTATATCAACTGTGATAGCAGAGTATAATCCCTGCACCATTGATTCAGCATGCAAAGCTGCAGAGGTCTCATATGAAAACGAGCAAAGGAGATTGCGTCCGATGCTGCAGTCATGAGACCTAAAACTTCCATGCACATAGCCACTGAAGGGAATGATCGAGACTGAAGGTTTCAACAGGCAGAAACTAATTTCATTTGTCTCTTGTCTGTTAAAGACAGAGTCATGCTTTGGTAAATTGATCCTCCAACCATAACTTTGAAGAAACAACACAAGTTGATTCATGTGAGATTCTGCTAAATGAAAAGATTGAGCCAGTACCAAGATATTGTCCAAATAAGGAAACACCGCAATAACCTGCTCTCTGATCACAGATAGGAGGGCACCAACAACCTTCAAAAAGATTATTGGAGCTGTTGCTTGGCTAAATTGAAGAGCTACGAATTGGTAATGCTTGTCTAGAAAAGAGAATCTCAGAAACCGATAGTGGACTGGATGAATCGGAATGTGAAGATACGCATCCTGTAAGTCTTTTGAGGACATATAATGACCTTGCTGAACAAAAGGCAAAATAGTCCTTATAGTCACCATCTTGAAAGTTGGGACCCTTACAAATTGATTAAAAAACGTCAGATCCAGAACTGGTCTGAAAGAATTTTCCTTCTTGGGGACAATGAATAGATTTGAATAAAAACCCAGACCATGTTCCAGAATAGGAACTGGTACAATTACTCCTGAAAGCTCTAGATCTGAAACACACTTCAGAAAGGCCTGAGCTTTCACAGGATTTGTTGGAACGTGAGAGAGAAAAAATCTTCTCACATCAGGTCTTATTCTGAAACCTATTTGAAACCCCTGAGAGACAATATTCTGAATCCAATGATTCTGAACAGAACCTGCCCAAACGTCTTGAAATATTTTCAATCTGCCCCCCACCAGCAGAACTGGATTGAGGGCCACACCTTCATGCAGTCTTGGGGGCTGGCTTTGGTTTCTTATAAGGCTTGGATTTATTCCAATTCGAGGATGGCTTCCAATTGGAGCCAGAGTCCTTAGGGGAAGGAGTGGTTTTCTGTTCTCTATTCTGATGAAAAGGAACAAAACCGATTAGAAGCTTTAGATTTGCCCTTAGACTTTTTATCTTGAGGCAATAAAACTCCCTTCCCCCCAGTAATAGTGGAAATAATAGAATCTAACTGGGAACCAAACAAATTATTACCCTGGAATGATAGAGATAGTAACCTAGATTTAGAAAACATGTCAGCATTCCATGATTTGATTTGAGCCATAAAGCTATTCTAGCTAAAATAGCCAAAGACATAGATTTAACATTAATCTTGATGATATCAAAAATAGCATCACAGATAAAATGATTAGCATGTTAAAGCAAATGAACAATGCTATGCAAATCAGAGTCTTTTTCCGGTTTTGCTAAGCTATCCAACCAAAAAGTTGATGCAGCCACAACATCAGCCATAGAAATGGCAGGTCTGAGAATATAGCCAGAATGCAAATAAGCTTTTCTTAGATAAAATTAAATTTTCCTATCTAAAGGATCCTTAAAAGAAGTACTATCTTCCATAGGAATAGTAGTACGTTTAGCAAGAGTAGTAATAGCCCCATCAACCTTAGGGACTTTTACCCAAAACTCTAATTTAGCCACTGGCAAAGGATACAACTTTTTAAACCTTGAAGAAGGAACAAAAGAAGTATTAGGCTTAGACCATTCCTTAGCAATCACATCAGAAATAGCATCAGGAACCTCAGGAATAGTCACAGGAGTTTTATAGACAGAATTTAAAAGTTTACTGGATTTATCATCAAGAGGACCAGACTCCTCAATATCCAAAGTTATCAACACTTCTTTTAACAAAGAATGAATATATTCAATCTTAAAAAGATAAGATGATTTATCAGTGTCAATGCCTGAAGTAGGATGTTCTGAGTCAGAGAGATCCTCATCAGAGGAGGATATATCAGTATGTTGCTGGTCATTACAAATTTCATCAGTATTATAAGACGTTTTAAAAGACCTTTCACTTAGCTTTGGTAGAACTGTGTTCAGGCAGCATGGTTCCTACAGCAGCTTCTGAGACAGGATCAGATTGAGACATCTTGAAAAATGTAAAAGAAAAATTAACATTTAAACAGAAATAACATAATTTATGTAAGAATTTAACTGATAAATTCATTTCTTTCATATTGGCAAGAGTCCATGAGCTAGTGACGTATGGGATATACAATCCTACCAGGAGGGGCAAAGTTTCCCAAACCTCAAAATGCCTATAAATACACCCCTCACCACAGTCACAATTCAGTTTAATGAAAAGCCAAGTGGTGGGGTGAAAAAGAAAGGAGTAAAAAAGCATCAACAAAGGAATTGGAATAATTGTGCTTTATACAAAAAAAATCATAACCACCATAAAAAGGGTGGGCCTCATGGAAGAAATGAATTTATCAGGTCAATTCTTACATAAATGATGTTTTCTTTCATGTAATTGGCAAGAGTCCATGAGCTAGTGACGTATGGGATAGCAAATACCCAAGATGTGGAACTCCACTCCAGAGTCACTAGAGAGGGAGGGATAAAAATAAAGACAGCCAATTCCGCTGAAAAAAATTAATCCACAACCAAAATCATACGTTTTAATCTTATAAAGAAAAAGAAAAAAAACTGAAATTATAAGCAGAATATTCAAACTGAAACAGCTGCCTGAAGAACTTTTCTACCAAAAACTGCTTCTGAAGAAGAAAAAACATCAAAATGGTAGAATTTAGTAAATGTATGCAAAGAAGACCAAGTTGCTGCTTTGCAAATCTGATCAACTGAAGCTTCATTCTTAAAAGCCCAGGAAGTGGAAACAAACCTAGTAGAATGAGCCGTAATCCTCTGAGGCTGGGATTTACCCGACTCCAAATAAGCGTGATGAATCAAATGCTTTAAACATGAAGCCAAGGAAACAGCAGAAGCCTTCTGACCTTTCCTAGAACCAGAAAAGATAACAAATAGACTAGAAGTCTTCCTGAAATCTTTAGTAGCTTCAACATAATACTTCAAAGCTCTCACCACATCCAAAGAATGTAAGGATCTTTCCAAACAATTCTTAGGATTAGGACACAAGGAAGGGACAACAATTTCTCTACTAATATTGTTGGAATTCACAACTTTAGGTAGGAATTTAAATGAAATCTGCAAAACCGCCTTATCCTGATGAAAAATCAGAAAAGGAGACTCACAAGAAAGAGCAGATAATTCAGAAACTCTTCTAGCAGAAGAGATGTCCAAAAGAAACAACACTTTCCAAGAAAGCAATTTAATGCCCAAAGAATGCATAGGCTCAAACGGAAGAGCCTGTAAAGCCTTTAAAACCAAATTAAGACTCCAGGGAGGAGAGATTGATTTAATGACAGGCTTGATACGGAACAACGCCTGAGCAAAACAATGAATATCAGGAAGTTTAGCAATTTTTCTGTGGAATAAGACAGAAAGAGCAGAAATGTGTCCTTTCAAAGAACTTGCAGACAAACCCTTATCCAAACCATCCTGAAGAAACTGTAAAATTCTAGGAATTCTAAAAGAATGCCAAGTGAATTTATGAGAAGAACACCATGAAATGTAGGTCTTCCAAACTCGATAATAAATCTTTCTAGAAACAGATTTACGAACCTGCAACATAGTTTTAATTACTGAGTCAGAAAAAACTCTATGACTAAGCACTAAGCGTTCAATTTCCATACCTTCAAATTTAATGATTTGAGATCCTGATGGAAAAATGGACCTTGAGATAGAAGGTCTGATCCGCATACCAAAACCTGTGTTGCCATGCTGGAGCCACCAGCAGCACAAACGATTGCTCCATGGTGATTTTGGAAATCACTCTTGGGAGAAGAACTAGAGGCGGAAAAATATAGGCAGGTTTATAACTCCAAGAAAGTGTCAATGCATCCACTGCCTCCGCCTAAGGATCCCTGGAGCTGGACAGGTACCTGGGAAGTTTCTTGTTTAGATGAGATGCCATCAGATCTATTTCTGGAAACCCCCACATCTGAACAATTTGAAAAAACACATCTAAGTGAAGAGACCACTCTCCCGGATGTAAAGTCTGACGACTGAGATAATCCGCTTCCCAATTGTCTATACCTGGGATATGGACCACATAAATTAGACAGGAGCTGGATTCCACCCAGGCAAGTATCCGAGATACTTCTTTCATAGCTTGGGGACTGTGAGTCCCACCCTGATGGTTGACATATGCCACAGTTGTGATATTGTCTGTCTGAAAACAAATGAACGGTTCTCTCTTCAAGAGAGGCCAAATCTGAAGAGCCCTGAAAATGACACGGAGTTCCAAAATATTGATTGATAATCTCCCCTCTTGAGATTTCCAAACCCCTTGTGCTGTCAGAAATCCCCAGACAGCTTCCCAACCTGAAAGACTCGCATTTGTTGTGATCACGCTCCAGGTTGGATGAACAAAAGAGGCCCCTTGAACTATACAATGGTGATCTAACCACCAAGTCAGAGATAGTCAAACATTGGGATTTAAGGATATTAATTGTGATATCCTTGTATAATCCCTGCACCATTGGTTCAGCATACAAAGCTGAAGAGGTCTCATGTGAAAACGAGCAAAGGGGATCGCATCCGATGCTGCAGTCATGAGACCTAAAACCTCCATGTACATAGCTACTGAAGGGAATGACTGAGACTGAAGGTTCCGACAGGCTGCAACCAACTTCAAACGTCTCTTGTCTGTTAGAGACAAAGTCATGGATATTGAATCTATCTGGAAACCTAAAATGGTTACCTTTGTCTGAGGAATCAAAGAACTTTTTGGTAAATTGATCCTCCAACCATGTCTTTGAAGAAACAACACTAGTTGATTTGTGTGAGATTCTGCAAAACCTAAAGACTGAGCAAGTACCAAGATATCATCCAAATAAGGAAACACCACAATACCCCACTCTCTGAATACAGAGAGAAGGGCACCGAGAACCTTTGTAAAGTTCCTTGGAGCTGTTGCTAGGCCAAAAGGAAGAGCAACAAATTGGTAATGCTTGTCTAGAAAAGAGAATTTTAGGAACTGATAGTGATCTAGATGAATCAGAATATGAAGATATGCATCCTGTAAGTCTATTGTGGACATATAATGCCCTTGCTGAACAAAAGGCAGAATAGTCCTTATAGTCACCATTTTGAATGTTGGTATTCTTACATAACGATTCAAGATTTTTAGATCCAGAACTGGTCTGAATGAAATTTCTTTCTTTGGGATAATGAACAGATCTGAATAAAACCCCAGACCGTGTTCCTGAAAAGGAACTGGCGCAATTACCCCAGAAGACTCCAGGTCTGAAACACACTTCAGGAAAGCCTGTGCTTTCGGGGTTCGGGGTTCACTGCAATGCGTGAGAGAAAGAAACTTCTCACAGGCAGTCTTACTCTGAAACCTATTCTGTACCCCTGAGAGACAGTGTTCTGAATCTAATGATCCAAACATCCTTGAAAAATTTTAGTCTGCCCCCTACTAGCTGAGCTGGAATGAGGGCCTCACCTTCATGTGGACATGGGGGCTGGTTTAGATCTCTTAAATGGCTTGGATTTATTCCAGACTGAGGAAGACTTCCAATTGGAAACAGAATCCTTAGGGGAAGGATTGGGTTTCTGTTCCTTATTCTGTCAAAAGGAAAGAAAACGATTCGAAGCTTTAAATTTGCCCTTAGATTTTTATCCTGAGGTAAAAAGCCCCCTTCCCCCCAGGACCAGTTGAAATGATAGAATCCAACTGAGAACCAAATAATTTATTACCTTGGAAAGAAAGAGATAGCAACATTGATTTAGAAGTCATAGCATTCCAAGATTTAAGCCATAAAGCTCTTCTAGCTAAAATAGCTAAAGACATATATCTAACAACAATTCTGATGATATCAAAAATGGCATCACAAACAAAATTATTAGCATGTTGAATTAACTTAACAATGCTATACATATTATGGTCTGATACTTGTTGCGCTAAAGTTTCCAACCAAAAAGTTAAAGCAGCTGCAACATTAGCCAAAGAAATAGCAGGCCTAAGAAGATGACCTGAACATAAATAAGCCTTCCTTAGATAGGATTCAAGTTTCCTATCTAAAGGATCTTTAAAAGAAGTACGCTTAGCAAGAGTAGAGATGGCCCCATCAACTTTGGGGCTCTTTTCCCAAAACTCCAATCTATCAGTAGGCAAAGGATACAATTTTTTAAACCTTGAAGAAGGAGTAAAAGAAGTACCCAGTCTATTCCATTCCTTTGAAATCATATCTGAAATAGCATCAGGAACTGGAAAAAACCTCTGGAATAACAACATGAGGTTTATAAACCGAATTTAAACGTTTATTAGTTTTAGTATCAAGAGGACTAGACTCCTCTATATCTAATGCAATCAACACTTCCTTCAATAAAGAATGAATATACTCCATTTAAAATAAATACGAAGATTTATCAGTGTCAATATCTGAGGCAGGATCCTCTGAATCAGACAGATCCTCATCAGAGATAGATAAATCAGTATGTTGTCGGTCATTTGAAAATTCATCAACTGTATGATAAGTTTTAAAAGACCTTTTACGTTTATTAGAAGGCGGAATGGCAGACAAAGCCTTCTGAATGGAATCAGAAATAAATTCTCTCAAATTGACAGGAATATCCTGAACATTAGATGTTGATGGACCAGCAACAGGTAATGCAACACTACTGATGGAAATATTCTCTGCATGTAAAAGTTTATCATGACAACTATTACAAACTACAGCCGGAGTAACAGTTACTACAAGTTTACAACAAAGGCACTTAGCTTTGGTAGAACCGATATCAGGCAGCAGGATTCCAGTAGTAGATTCTGAAACAGGATCAGATTGATACATTTTGCAATATGTAAGAGAAAAAAACAACATATAAAGCAAAATTATCTATTTCCTTATATGACAGTTTCAGGAATGGGAAAAAATGCAAACAGAATAGGCCTCTTACAAAGAAAAAAAGGACCAGAGGCAAAAAGGAAATGAAGTCTTAAATAATGACAAACAGTTTGGCGCCAAGTATGACGCCCACAACTGAAAATATTTTTTTGCGCCATAAACGTCCGCAACAAACATGAGCGTCATAGATGACGCAACCTCGTGAAAAGACTCAGCATCAACTAAGACGCCGGAAATTACGAATTTGCATAAGCAAACGAAATTCTCGTGCCAAAAAGTCTCGCGCCAAGAATGACGCAATAAATTATAGCAATTTGAAAACCTCAGGTAAATTTTGAAAACCTCAGGTAAATTTTTTTTTTTTTCAATATTTTTATTGAGGTGTATTTGAATGCATACATCAAATGTAAAATAAAATCTTGCACCGCATGGCACATACGGTAAAGCTTCAATATTAGAGGAATGACAACAGAAACTTAAAAGAAACAAAAAAAAAAAAAACAACAGTTTACAAACCATGCAGCCATTGTACATATGGGATGCCAATCAATTAGAAACCTCATTCATGACACCATAGGCCACTCTTGGACCATCTTAACTAGCAGAAAGTATTAAGGGGAAATAAGGCATTTGTAAGCAGAGGAAACCCCTCTTGGATCTCCATAATAAACCTCGGTTTTATAGATTTTTATAATGTAATCAAGTACCTAGTCCATAGTAGTGTAATAGACAAATAGTAGTTTATGGCTCTCAATATGAAGAAAGTTATTAGATTAAAAGGCTCTTGAGCCAGCTGGATCTGGACTTTTAAGGTGAGACTTTTCACAGTTATGAATGTGGTATAGAGAAAAGTATCCACTTAAGTAGTCCTCCACTTAATGGAGGCACATTGTGTTGGGTTGGGGGGGGGGCGGAGATGGTTATTCAGAGTGTGATATAGAGACAAGATATCTTATAATAGAATAACTCAAAAATAAAATGAACTTCAATATTGCTCTCAAGAGCCTATGGGTTGCTAAGGGAGTAATAGATAGGAATGGTATGAAAGGGTTGGCTTCGGACTAATCTTTCCTTCCCTCGCAGACTGGCCTGTTAAAATTTTAAGGTCTGAGTCATTTGTTTACACATGGCTTATACAGGGTTTTATGTATAGGGGGACCATCAGTTAGAGGAGCAGTGTGGGTCCAGCCCACTGAAATGGCATGGCATGTATAATACATTAAGATTGAATCTGAGCTCAGAATTAAGGAGTCCTCAGCGCAAAATGGGTGATTAACTATTCTAGCTGCACCCTGTGGTAGTGGTAAGTACTATAGTATAGGTGCTCCCTATTAAAGTCTGAGCTGCACCGCCTCGGCCGTGGATGGCACAGCAATACCTATTTCGATAGGAAGATACAGGAACCCTATGGTACTGCCCATATAATACATTGGATATTATAGCTAAATAAGTAAGGAATATGGGGGTTCCTACACGTTAAGGAGGGCAGTCTAGTAAGCCACAGTTGTATTGTGAATACATAAATAGTTAAATCTATCTAAAACTCAGCTAAGAGATAGCAGGAGAGTAAGCTAACAGACTAAAAATATCCCACATATTTCTTAATGGAGAGGCAAGTTTGAACTAAAAGACCTCAAGTGCATACCTATACAGGCTTTATATAAGAGCAAACTGTCTAAGTCGGAAGTGTGTATGGCCAACCATCAGCTATAAAATATGGATTAGAATGGGCTTAAATAGGACTGACAGCTCAATTTGGAAAGAAACTACCTCTCAGTCCCTCAAACTAGAAAAACACCACTATAACCGCAATAAACAGACAGACGACTACCACTCCATTTGCTTCCTATGGGAAGAATACCTCAATCACACACAACCCCCACATACCACATAAGGAACCCTACAATACCTTTCCTTTACATACCTACCTTTACATTCCAATGCTTTTAAACGACAATGGACCTCTCAGCCCCAACCGACTCCCCACCTATCTTCTCGACCTTACAACCCTTCTCTTTTCTACCTGCAGGAATCATGCAACCAGACTATATTTTATACAGTTAAATACCTAATTAGATACTTTCTTTTATTTAACCAATAATTACTCTCACCGTTGTTGACCCATAAAGGGTATCTTATTTACTATAAAAGAAAAAAAAAGAAAAAAGGGAATTACCTTTCTCTCTGTATGTCAATTAAACTTTCTTTGTTATTCCCTTGTAACTTATAGAATTGCCAAAACAAAACAAAAGACTGATGCATATGTACCATTTTGCAAATTCTCATGTTTGTATTATTTATACGTTTTTCAATAAAGCATTTAAAACCAAAAAAAAAAAAAAATAGGACTGACAGGGCTATAAGGGATATATACTAACATCAGGATATAATAAACACAACGTTGGATTCAGCATGGCGTTTGTTGATACCATGGGGAGTATATCAAATAGTCTACGTGTCAGGTGACCTTAGGTAACAACAATGCTGCCTAGAAAACAAAACCAACCCCACAAAACCATAAACTTACAATTTAACAGATAGTATATAAACATTGGGAGTTCATACGCTGTAACATGAACAGTCTGCTATTAGAATCCTCTAATGAATACGTGCAGGCCGCTAAGGTGAAATATATATTAGCATAACATGAAACAAATAAACCAGAAAAACAGCGTGTGTGAAACAAAGTGCGCTTTAAATGTATCTAGCAGTTTGCAGTAGAGGGGTATAACATATGAGGCAGTCCAATATATAAGTACATCTCAGGTGTTGGTTCCGAATCAGATGACTTTTAAAAAAAAGTAGTATGTCCATTTTATCCTATACCTCTCCTCCACATCTGTTTGTGGGCTGCTGCCATCGAGCAGAGCTGAGCAAAGCATTCCGGTGATGAAAAGGATACTGTTGCTGTAAGATAAGAGCCGTCCCGGGCTGCTTTAGTTACAGACGATATGACCCGCATGCAACTACTGAGCTAAGTAAGAGGTGCTTGTTGTCGCGTTAGGCTGAAGCTCTTTAGCGTGCCCAGTGACAAGCCGGTGAGGGCTGCATTACTTGAAGGTACTAAGTGTCTTGCCATAAGTATCGTGTCCTTGGGATCCTTCCAAGCCAGGTAAGTCATTGCAGTTTCACTCTTTGTCCCCAAAACGGTATGCTCAGGAGGCGAGGGACGCCGGGGCCCCAAAGCGTCGCCACCTCCCGGAGAGTCGACATGTAGATGGGCGTATGGTTAGAGTGATCTGGAGACTTGTCATCCGCCTGCCGGAGCGCCAGGCCGGGTGAGCGCTCAAACAGGCTGCAGCACCCGTCTATAAAAAGATGGATCTCCTCCATAATTTGCTCTGCAGTTTTCATGTCGAAAGATGGTAGTAGGCGCCAGGCCTGAGGATAATGCAGTAGTGAGAGGCCCAAGATGACCGACTTCAGTGCTTCTAGTCAGCAAGTTGCACACCAGGAACATAAAATTCTATCCCTTTAGTGAAGCACACAATATTAGTGGTAGATATGCAGGTCATTTGCGTTAAGCAGCCTTCATTTAGGGACAGATATTTAAGCTGGAGCAGTCCTTGAAATTAGTTGTAGACGGAGCTACTGAAATGGGCATCTGGACTGTTTTGCTGCTGGCTTCGCCCCTTTTTTTTTTTTTTTTTTATGCATTTCCCAAATATGAAACTGACAGTCTGCAAAAAAGGAAATATACTGATAAACCTGAATCATGGCAAATATAAGTATAAACATATATTTAGAACTTTATATGCAAAGTGCCAAACCATAGCTTAGAGTGTCTTAAATAAATGAAACATACTTACCAAAAGACATTCATCTATATATAGCAGATAGCCAAACCAGTACTGAAACGAGAATCAGTAGAGGAAATGGTATATATAAGAGTATATCGTTGATCTGAAAAGGGAGGTAGGAGATGAATCTCTACGACCGATAACAGAGAACCTATGAAATAGATCCCTGTTAGGATGACCATTGTATTCAATAGGTGATACTCCCTTCACGTCCCTCTGACATTCGCTGTACTCTGAGAGGAATCAGGCTTCAAAATGCTGAGAAGCATATGTCAACGTAGAAATCTTAGCACAGACTTACTTCACCACCTCCATAGGAGGCAAAGTTTGTAAAACTGAATTGTGGGTGTGGTGAGGGGTGTATTTATAGGCATTTTGAGGTTTGGGAAACTTTGCCCCTCCTGGTAGGATTGTATATCCCATACGCCACTAGCTCATGGACTCTTGCCAATTACATGAAAGAAAGCTGATTTATGCAACAAACACTGCTGATTGAATCAGCAGAAGTTTCCGGTCAGGACCAGTAGTGCAGGAATTAAACACAAGGGTCTCTAGAAAATTGCATGCATGTCCTTTTTTTCCCTAGATTGTCCCTTTAAGGAAAATGGAAAAATTAAAAGACCACAACACTCAGAACCATTTATTTTAGTAGATTAATCTGGTAAACTGATAAAATATCCTAGACAACCAACGACAAAACAATCAAATCAACATTTATGGTGAAAAATTACAATGCAAAATAATTTATAAAAAACTATAATAAAATGTATATTTTAGTTAGACTTGTGCGCAGCGAAAAAATTAGTTTCGGATTGATTCGGATGTTTTCGAATTTCGTTTTCAGATCGATTCGAATTCGGATACATTCGAATGCATTTGTTTCGGATTTGAATAAATTCGGATGTATTTGGTTCGGATTCGATTCGTAAATTCGGAAGTTCGGTATGTGTTAGGTGGGATGTGCTGTGTATTAGACTAGTATTATGTACTGTGATATTAGGTGTAACCCATAGCAGAGTGATATAACCTAATATACAGTACAATACTAGTGTAATTGTGATTAGTCCATGGCCATCCGAATGTTACGAATAAATCCAAACTAATTCGGATTTATTCATTAGATTCGGTGCTACGGTAATTTGGAAATTCAAATCGATCCGAATCTCTGAATTTGACAAATTCATCCGAATTTAAATTCGGAAAGAAATGAAACGCGCATGTCTAATTTTAGTTACTACTATGATTAACACAGCAACAGAGCTTCCAAGGGATATTTACGGCTAGATTACGAGTCTCGCGATAGCATTAAAAAGCAGCGTTGGTCCCAACGCTGCTTTTTAACGCCCGCTGGTATTACGAGTCTGGCAGGTACAGGTGTACCGCTCACTTTTCTCCCGCGGCTCGAGCTTACCGCAAATCCCCTTATGTAAATTGCGTATCCTATCTTTTCAATGGGACTTGCCTAAGGCCGGTATTACGAGTCTTGGAAGAAGTGAGCGGTAGACTCTCTCCTGTCAAGACTCCTACTGCATTTAAAAGTCAGTAGTTAAGAGTTTTTTGGGCTAACGCCGTAACATAAGACTCTTAACTAAAGTGCTAAAAAGTAAACTAACACCCATAAACTACCTATTAACCCCTAAACCGAGCCCCCCCCCCACATCAGAAACACTTAAATAAAGTTTTTAACCCCTAATCTGCCGACCGGACTTCGCCGCCACTTAAATATATTAACCCCTAAACCGCTGCACTCCCGCCTTGCAAACACTAGTTAAATTTTATTAACCCCTAATCTGCCGTCCCTAACATCGCCGACACCTACCTACATTTATTAACCCCTAATCTGCTGCCCCCAACGTCGCCGCTACTATATTAAATTTATTAACCCCTGCCCTAAACCTAAGTCTAAACCTAAGTCTAACACCCCCTAACTTAAATATAATTTAAATTAAACAAAATAAAATTACTACAATTAAATAAATTATTCCTATTTAAAACAAAATACTTACCTATAAAATAAACCCTAAGATAGTTACACTATAACTAATAGTTACATTTGTATCTATCTTAGGGTTTATATTTATTTTACAGGCAACTTTCTATTTATTTTAACTAGGTAGAATAGTTCTTAAATAGTTATTAACTATTTAATAACTTTCTAGTTAAAATAAAGACAAATATACCTGTAAAATAAATCCTAACCTAAGTTACAATTACACCTAACACTACACTATCATTACATTAATTACCTAAACTAACTACAATTAAATACAATCAAATTAAATAAACTAAAGTACGAAACCCCCCCACTAAATTACAGAAAATAATGAAATAATTACAAGAATTTTAAACTAATTACACCTAATCTAATCCCTCTAATAAAATAAAAAAGCCCCCCAAAATAATAAAAATCCATACCCTATACTAAATTACAAATAGCCTTTAAAAGGGCCTTTTGCGGGGCATTGCCACAAAGTAATCAGCTTTTACCTGTAAAAAAATACAATACCCCCCACATTAAAACCCACCACCCACACACCCAACCCTACTCTAAAACCCACCCAATCCCCCCTTAATAAAACCTAACACTACCCCCTTGAAGATGACCCTACCTTGATCCGTCTACACCCAGCCGGACAAAAGTGGTCCTCAAGAGGGGCAGAAGTCTTCATCCGATCCGGCCAGAAGAGGACCTCCAGATGGGCAGAAGTCTTCATCCAGGCGGCATCTTCTATCTTCATCCATCCGGAGCGGAGCGGGTCCATCTCGAAGCCAGCTGACGCGGAGCATCCTCTTCTTCCGACGACTCCCGACGAATGAAGATATCGGAATTAAGGTAGAAAAAAACATAATTTATGTAAGAACTTACCTGATAAATTCATTTCTTTCATATTAGCAAGAGTCCATGAGCTAGTGACGTATGGGATATACATTCCTACCAGGAGGGGAAAAGTTTCCCAAACCTCAAAATGCCTATAAATACACCCCTCACCACACCCACAAATCAGTTTAATGAATAGCCAAGAAGTGGGGTGATAAGAAAAAAGTGCAAAAGCATAAAAAACAAGGAATTGGAATAATTGTGCTTTATACAAAAAAATCATAACCACCACAAAAAAGGGTGGGCCTCATGGACTCTTGCTAATATGAAAGAAATGAATTTATCAGGTAAGTTCTTACATAAATTATGTTTTCTTTCATGTAATTAGCAAGAGTCCATGAGCTAGTGACGTATGGGATAATGACTACCCAAGATGTGGATCTTCCACGCAAGAGTCACTAGAGAGGGAGGGATAAAATAAAGACAGCCAATTCCGCTGAAAAATAATCCACACCCAAAATAAAGTTTAAATCTTATAATGAAGAAAACTGAAATTATAAGCAGAAGAATCAAACTGAAACAGCTGCCTGAAGTATTTTTCTACCAAAAACTGCTTCAGAAGAAGAATACACATCAAAATGGTAGAATTTAGTAAAAGTATGCAAAGAAGACCAAGTTGCTGCTTTGCAAATCTGATCAATCGAAGCTTCATTCCTAAACGCCCAGGAAGTAGAAACTGACCTAGTAGAATGAGCTGTAATCCTTTGAGGTGGAGATTTACCCGACTCGACATAAGTATGATGAATTAAAGATTTCAACCAAGATGCCGAAGAAATGGCAGAGGCCTTCTGACCTTTCCTAGAACCGGAAAAGATAACAAATAGACTAGAAGTCTTTCGGAAATTCTTAGTAGCTTCAACATAATATTTCAAAGCTCTAACTACCTCCAAAGAATGCAATGATCTCTCCTTAGAATTCTTAGGATTAGGACATAATGAAGGAACCACAATTTCTCTACTAATGTTGTTAGAATTTACAACCTTATGTAAAAATTTAAAAGAAGTTCGCAACACCGCCTTATCCTGATGGAAAATCAGAAAAGGAGATTCACAAGAAAGAGCAGATAGAGATGGCCAAAAGAAAACAAAACTTTCCAAGAAAGTAATTTAATGTCCAGTGAATGCATAGGCTCAAACGGAAGAGCTTGAAGAGCCCCCAGAACCAAATTCAAACTCCAAGGAGGAGAAATTGACTTAATAACAGGTTTTATACGAACCAAAGCTTGTACAAAACAATGAATATCAGGAAGAATAGCAATCCTTCTGTGAAAAAGAACAGAAAGAGCAGAGATTTGTCCTTTCAAGGAACTTGCAGACAATCCTTTATCCAAACCATCCTGAAGAAACTGAAAAATTCTCGGAATTCTAAAAGAATGCCAGGAAAAATGATGAGAAAGACACCAAGAAATGTAAGTCTTCCAGACTCGATAATATATCTTCCTAGATACAGATCTACGAGCCTGTAACATAGTATTAATCACAAAGTCAGAGAAACCTCTTTGACTAAGAATCAAGCGTTCAATCTCCATACCTTTAAATTTAAGGATTTGAGATCCTGATGGTAAAAAAGGATCTTGTGACAGAAGGTCTGGTCTTAACGGAAGAGTCCACGGTTGGCAAGAAGCCATGCGGACAAGAACCGTATACCAAAACCTGTGAGACCATGCTGGAGCCACCAGCAGAAAAAACGAGGATTCCTTCAGAATCTTGGAGATTACTCTTGGAAGAAGAACTAGAGGTGGAAAGATATAGGCAGGATGATACTTCCAAGGAAGTGACAATGCATCCACTGCTTCCGCCTGAGGATCCCTGGATCTGGACCGATACCTGGGAAGTTTCTTGTTTAGATGAGAAGCCATCAGATCTATTTCTGGAAGTCCCCACATTTGAACAATCTGAAGAAACACCTCTGGGTGAAGAGACCACTCGCCCGGATTTAATGTTTGGCGACTGAGATAATCCGCTTTCCAATTGTCAATACCTGGGATATGAACCGCAGAGATTAGACAGGAGCTGGATTCCGCCCATACCAGTATTCGAGATACTTCTTTCATAGCCAGAGGACTGTGAGTCCCTCCTTGATGATTGATATATGCCACAGTTGTGACATTGTCTGTCTGAAAACAAATGAACGATTCTCTCTTTAGAAGAGGCCATGACTGAAGAGCTTCTGAAAATTGCACGGAGTTCCAAAATATTGATTGATAATCTCACCTCCTGAGATTTCCCAAACCCCTTGTGCTGTCAGAAACCCCCATACAGCTCCCCAACCTGACAGACTTGCATCTGTTGAGATCACAGTCCAGGTTGGAAGAAAAAAAGAAGCCCCCCTGAACTAAACGATGGTGATCTGTCCACCACGTCAGAGAGTGTCGTACAATCGGTTTTAAAGATATTAATTGAGATATCTTTGTGTAATCTCTGCACCACTGGTTCAGCATACAGAGCTGAAGAGGCCGCATGTGAAAACGAGCAAAGGGGATCGCGTCCGATGCAGCAGTCATAAGACCTAGAATTTCCATGCATAAGGCTACCGAAGGGAATGATTGTGACTGAAGGTGTCGACAAGCTGATATCAATTTTAGACGTCTCTTGTCTGTCAAAGATAGAGTCATGGACACTGAATCTATCTGGAAACCTAAAAAGGTTACCTGTGTCTGAGGAATCAATGAACTTTTTGGTAAATTGATCCTCCAACCATGATGTTGAAGAAACAACACAAGTCAATTCGTATGAGATTCTGCTAAATGTGAAGACTGAGCAAGTACCAAGATATCGTCCAAATAAGGAAATACCACAATACCCTGTTCTCTGATTACAGACAGAAGGGCACCGAGAACCTTTGTAAAAATTCTTGGAGCTGTAGCTAGGCCAAACGTCAGAGCCACAAACTGGTATTGCTCGTCTAGGAAGGAGAATCTCAGAAACTGATAGTGATCTGGATGAATCGGAATATGCAGATATGCATCCTGTAAATCTATTGTAGACATATAATGCCCTTGCTGAACAAAAGGCAGGATAGTCCTTACAGTTACCATTTTGAATGTTGGTATCCTTACATAACGATTCAATATTTTTAGATCCAGAACTGGTCTGAAGGAATTCTCCTTCTTTGGTACAATGAAGAGATTTGAATAAAACCCCAGTCCCTGTTCCAGAACTGGAACTGGCATAATTACTCCAGCCAACTCTAGATCTGAAACACATTTCAGAAATGCTTGAGCCTTCGCTGGGTTTACTGGGACATGGGAAAGAAAAAATCTCTTTGCAGGAGGCCTTATCTTGAAGCCAATTCTGTACCCTTCTGAAACAATGTTCTGAATCCAAAGATTGTGAACGGAATTGATCCAAATTTCTTTGAAAAAACGTAATCTGCCCCCTACCAGATGAGCTCGAATGAGGGCCGCACCTTCATGTGGACTTAGGAGCTGGCTTTGATTTTCTAAAAGGCTTGGATTTATTCCAGACTGGAGAAGGTTTCCAAACTGATACCGCTCCTGAGGATGAAGGATCAGGTTTTTGTTCCTTGTTGTGACGAAAGGAACGAAAACGATTATTAGACCTAAATTTACCTTTAGATTTTTTATCCTGTGGTAAAAAAGTTCCTTTCCCTCCAGTAACAGTTGAGATAATAGAATCCAACTGAGAACCAAACAATTTATTACCCTGGAAAGAAAGGGAAAGCAGAGTAGACTTAGAAGACATATCAGCATTCCAAGTTTTTAAGCCATAAAGCTCTTCTAGCTAAAATAGCTAGAGACATATACCTGACATCAACTCTAATGATATCAAAGATGGCATCACAAATAAAATTATTAGCAAGAGTAGAGACAGCCCCATCAACCTTAGGGATTTTGTCCCAAAACTCTAATCTGTCAGATGGCACAGGATATAATTGCTTAAAACGTTTAGAAGGAGTAAATGAATTACCCAAATTATTCCATTCCCTGGAAATTACTTCAGAAATAGCACCAGGGACAGGAAAAACTTCTGGAATAACTACAGGAGATTTAAAAACCTTATCTAAACGTTTAGATTTAGTATCAAGAGGACCAGAATCCTCAATTTCTAATGCAATTAGTACTTCTTTAAGTAAAGAACGAATAAATTCCATTTTAAATAAATATGAAGATTTATCAGCATCAACTTCTGAGACAGAATCCTCTGAACCAGAAGAACCATTATCAGAATCAGAATGATGATGTTCATTTAAAAATTCATCTGAAAAATTAGAAGTTTTAAAAGACTTTTTACGTTTACTAGGAGGAGGAATAACAGACATAGCCTTCTTACTGGATTTAGAAACAAAATCTCTTATGTTATCAGGAACACTCTGAGTATTAGATGTTGACGGAACAGCAACAGGTAATGTAACAATACTAAAGGAAATATTATCTGCATTAACAAGTTTGTCATGACAAACAGTACAAACAACAGCTGGAGGAACAGATACCATAAGTTTACAGCAGATACACTTAGCTTTGGTAGCTCCAGCACCAGGCAGCGATTTTCCAGAAGTATCTTCTGACTCAGTTTCAACGTGGGACATCTTGCAATATGTAATAGAAAAAACAACATATAAAGCAAAATTGATCAAATTCCTTAAATGACAGTTTCAGGAATGGGAAAAAATGCCAGTGAACAAGCTTCTAGCAACCAGAAGCAATAAATAATGAGACTTAAATAATGTGGAGACAATAGTGACGCCCATATTTTTTTAGCGCCAAAAATGACGCCCACATTATTTGGCGCCAAAAATGACGCCACATCCGGAACGCCGACACTTTTGGCGCAAAAGAACGTCAAAAATGACGCAACAGAAAAACATTTTTGCACCAAAAAAGTCAGCGCTAAGAATGACGCAATAAAATGAAGCATTTTCAGCCCCCGCGAGCCTAACAGCCCACAGGGAAAAAGTCAAATTTTAAGGTAAGAAAAAAATTGATTTATTCATATGCATTATCCCAAATATGAAACTGACTGTCTGAAATAAGGAATGTTGAACATCCTGAGTCAAGGCAAATAAATGTTTGAATACATATATTTAGAACTTTATAAAAAAGTGCCCAACCATAGCTTAGAGTGTCACAGAAAATAAGACTTACTTACCCCAGGACACTCATCTACATGTTGTAGAAAGCCAAACCAGTACTGAAACGAAAATCAGCAGAGGTAATGGTATATAAATAAGAGTATATCGTCGATCTGAAAAGGGAGGTAAGAGATGAATCTCTACGACCGATAACAGAGAACCTATGAAATAGACCCCGTAGAAGGAGATCATTGAATTCAAATAGGCAATACTCTCCTCACATCCCTCTGACATTCACTGCACGCTGAGAGGAAAACCGGGCTCCAACCTGCTGCGGAGCGCATATCAACGTAGAATCTAGCACAAACTTACTTCCCCACCTCCATAGGAGGCAAAGTTTGTTAAACTGATTTGTGGGTGTGGTGAGGGGTGTATTTATAGGCATTTTGAGGTTTGGGAAACTTTGCCCCTCCTGGTAGGAATGTATATCCCATACGTCACTAGCTCATGGACTCTTGCTAATTACATGAAAGAAATCCTATTGGCTGATTGGATCAGCCAATAGGATTGAAGTTCAATACTATTGGCTGATTGGATCAGCCATAAGGACTGAGCTTGCATTCTATTGGCTGTTCGAATAAGCCAATAGAATGCAAGCTCAATTCTATTGGCTGAAGCCTTCTGTCCCTCTGGAGGACCACTTGTGCCCGGCTGGGTGAAGACGGCTCAAGGTAGGGTGACCTTCAAGGTGGTAGTGTTAGGTTTTATTAAGGGGGGATTGGGCGGGTTTTAGAGTAGGGTTGGGTGTGTGGGTGGTGGGTTTTAATGTGGGGGGGTATTGTATTTTTGTTTTACAGGTAAAAGAGCTGATTACTTTGGGGCAATGCCCCGCAAAAGGCCCTTTTAAGGGCTATTTGTAATTTAGTATAGGGTAGGGAATTTTATTATTTTGGGGGGCTCTTTTATTTTATTAGGGGGATTAGATTAGGGGTAATTAGTTTAAAATTCTTGTAATTATTTTTTTATTTTCTGTAATTTAGTGGGGTTTTTTTTTCGTACTTTAGTTTATTTAATTTAATTGTATTTAATTGTAGTTAGTTTAGGTAATTTAATTTAATTATAGTCATAGCAGATTAGGGGATCATAGGGATAATGTAGGTGGCGGCGGTGTCCAGAGCTGCAGATTAGGGGTTAAAAATATAATGCAGGTGGCGGCGATGTCGGGGGCGGCAGATTAGGGGTTAATAAGTGTAAGATTAGGGGTGTTTAGACTCGGGGTTCATGTTAGGTTGTTAGGTGTAGACATAAAATGTGTTTCCCCATAGGAATCAATGGGGCTGCGTTAGGAGCTGAACGCTGCTTTTTTGCAGGTGTTAGGTTTTTTTCAGCCCGATCTGCCCCATTGATTCCTATGGGGAAATCGTGCATGAGCACGTTTAGCCAGCTTACCGCTACTGTAAGCAATGCTGGTATTGAGGTTAGATGTGGAGCAAAATTTTGCTCTACGCTCACCTTTTTGCGGCTAACGCCGGGTTTAAAAAAACCTGTAATACCAGCGTTGTCTTAAGGGAGCGGTGAAAAAAAATGCTTGTTAGCAACGCACCCCTGTTATCGCAAAACTCGTAATCTAGGTGTTATTCTTTAATTAATTTTAAACTCATAGCATACATCTACAAATCAATTACTTTGCAAAATAAATATTTAAAAATTGCATAGCAATGTCTGTCTGTTAGTACACATTACAAGGTTTTGCAAGTTAAGAGCAATTCAGAAATGCACCTCTTGAAAAAACAGTATCCGTGTTCCTAGTCTCCTTTGCAGTGGCAAATAATAAAAAGTAATTGAGCTAATGCTGGGGACTAACCATTCACTGTGTACAATTTTGCAGGATTTGAAACGGAACATGTTTCCTTCATTATTCAGATTGCGCATACAATTTTAATAAATTTTAAAATTTACTTCTATTATCTAATTTGCTTAGTTCTCTTGATATCCTTTTTTGAAAAGCTTACCTATGTAGGCCCAGAAGCTGGGAGCTAGCTGTTGATTGGTGGCTGTACATATATACTTCTTATCATTGGCTTACCGATGTGTTTAGCTAGCATTGCTGCTCCTTTAACAAAGGATACAAAGAGAATGAAGCAAAATTGATAATACAACTAAATTAGAAAGTTGTTGAAAAATATATGCTTTATCTGAATTATAAGAGAAAAAGTTGGGTTTTCATGTCTAAGAGTGATGGAATCACTCTAGAATCTCTGGAGAGAGTGGAACAAGCACATTTATCAGAGGTATTTCAAAATATATTTTAAAGCAATTAAAATAAATGACGACTCTATATTGCAACGTTGTTTTATTTTTCCATAAAGTGGCATAAAGCACTAAACTGTTTAATAATGCATAATTAAAATATTTGCAGTATGGGGAGGCGGAGCTTAGCCACGCTGGACGATGGCTGCATTTTGCTAGAGCTCCTATCTCCCTTCCCGGCAAAAACAGCTCCAAAAGCATGTAATAGCTTCTAAATTCCCCCCTATCCCCTCCATTGGATTTCCTGAAGCTCCCCCAACCCTTTCAATGCCGCTATTTAACCAAATATAAAGGTGATAGTAATTTATCGGTGCCGGAGGAATGAGGGACTAACTGCAGACAGCTCCCACCCGATATCATCAGCCATTACTTCTTGGATCCCCCCGCCAGCACATACCCCAAACTCCTCATTAGCCTGGATCACCTCAAGACTGTGAAAGGACTTCAACACCGCGCGGCGGACAATTCACTCCAAATTGGGGCATGCTGAACTAACCGCAGATCTCCCGGTCGCCATCTTGCTCCCGCGTGGCCGCCTGCAATCACTTCTCCTCCGATCGCCTACAAGACGGAACAGGCCAGGAAAGCTCCGGAGATAACCTGGGACACAGCAGTGAGTACCCTAACAACGAAATCACACCGGGGGCCTGCACCACCAGACCGGGGACTCGTTCTCCCAGACATAGCAACAATAGGCTCGGTGGGAGATAGTGAGTAGTTTACACACAGAGACAGGGGGATCCTTGAACTCACACGTAAAATAAGTAATCTAACCTTGGGGAATTATATTATTCCGGCACCCTAAGCAAACTACCCCCCTCACTACCAAGAACCCACAACTATAGACCAGAGGCATAACTTTCATCTGTACCACATACAGTGCTACCGGACACTCTCATTCCCCCTACAGCAATCCTAGAACGATACTATTCCACAGCTTCTCATATATTTACAATCCAAAATTAAAACAGAGGCCTGCTTTTGCAGAAAGGGACACTGATCGGTTTGCTGCCTGAACTGACTGCTCCCTGTTACCAATGTGATGCCTTGCAAAAAGAATAATAAAACAGATAAACCTGCTGCAAATAAAACCCTAAACCACTACCTCAAACCTGTGGAGACCCACATACAAACTGCTACAGCAGATAAGCCATCCTCTCCCATACCTGGGCCCCTACAAATGGAATCAGAGGAGAATCCCACAGACATGTACCTAACAAAAAAGGACATTGCACATCTCTCCTCAAAAGAGGATATCAAAGAAGTCATGCAGGAGATGAGAAGCCTGTTTGGAGACCTACGCAGGGACATAGGGGCACTCGATCAGAGGGTAGTCACCTTGGAAGAAAAACAAGCATCTACAGAAACAAAAGTTCAGACAAACACTACACAATTAACTGAACAATCCCACCAGATCAACATTCTAGCGGACAAACTAGAAGACCTAGAAAATAGGTGCCGACGCAGTAATCTGCGTATAAGAGGAGTCTCAGAGACTGTTTTTCCTCCTGCTATAGAGGGCTACCTACAAGCATTATTTAAAATTATAAAAGATGACCCAGCTGCAGATGACATCCCTATTGAGAGAGCTCACAGAGCTATTAGATCTAAACCACTCCCAAAGGCACCACCAAGGGACATCATAGTCAAATTCCTGCGATACAAAGACAAAGAGGACCTTCTCCGCTGCGCAAGGGCCAAACATCCAATCTATCACGCAGGAGAGGAAATCTCTTTATTTGCTGACCTCTCTCAAGCTACTTTACAAAAAAGGAGAGAAATGGCCCCCCTTACCACAGCATTAAGGAGACACAAAATCCAGTATAGATGGGGCTTTCCTGTATCCCTCATAGTCTCCTACAACAATAAATCAGTTACTTTTAGACCTGGGGACGACCTTGACTCCTTATGCAAAGAACTCTCATTTCCATTTGTTCTAAAAGAGGTCAGCGGGCCAGCCCCCTGCTTACCAGAAAACCACAGACCTCGTCAAGCCTCTATACATGAGTCTGCATCAAATTAAAAGGCCCTGTTGAACTCTATGATAACTCCCCCTATTACCACCGACCTCCTCTGCATGAGAATTCACCTCCCAGTGATATTGGAAGAAACTGGGAACAGGGGAAAGCATAAGAAGAAAAGAAACAGAAGATAGTTGGAGAGTTAAAAAATAATAAAGTTTAAAGTGACTGAACTTCCCTTCACACTCTTGCCTGTCAGTGAAGCCTGAGCTTCAAAGTTTATGTTTATGGACACCCTAGCAGGACAATGCAGGGCCCTCCCTGCAAGTGAATATGTATCCTTTTTTGCACTAAGACCTATTTGCTGTGTCACCAAAGCTTTTGGTTGTGTATTTAATGTGTTCATGATTCTGCTCCCTCAACAGCAGCGTTAGTAATATTGTTCTTAATGTTTGATATTTATATATGTTCAAATGGTTACAGCTGTTATGGTTTTTTGGACCTCTCTGAGGCCTATGACACTCCACACTGGGGTTGAGAGGTAGGATGTGATTTATTGTAAACATGATCCAGATAGTTAAATAGGTCTTTCCAAACTCCTCTCTCCCTTCCTTCCTTCCTCCTCCCCTCTCCCCCCTACCCTTTCATCCCTCCCCCCCATCCCATTTTCCCTCCCAATTACTCCCCTCACCCCCTCTCCCTTCCTCTCCTATCCACTTCCCCTATTCCCTCGAACCTAGAAAAGAAACATACAAGAACGGGAGCTCAATACTGCTCCAACCTATTCGAAATGTCTAATTAAAATTGATTAGCAGTAACCTAGATTCCTACATTCTATTATGACAGTTGAAATGTTGTTTATATACATGTATAACCAGTTTTGTTTGTTGAGAGCATCCCAGACCCCTCCAAGGCCTGATATACTTAGTATGGGGGGGAACAATGGACTAATTTTTAATCCTACCTACACGAGACAGAAGAAAGGGGCGATTCCTGCCCTCTTCCACTCTACTCTCCCCTCCCTTAACACCACCTATTTCCTTCTGTTCTTATTCTCCCCCTCCTTTCCCTTACATTCTTTGTCCTCCTTCCCTCCCTTTCCCCTACCCTCCTTCCCCCTCCAACCTCGTCTTTCATCCTCCCCCTTTCAAATTAACATAAGTGACATGCCTTTTGGAACCAATGATTAATCAACCCTATCCCTTTACAAGCCGGACAGAGAGATACCCCCTCCAGGTGTCTTTACTTTCTATTTTCTTCCTTGTACTCTTAACAAGTGTTCTTTTTCCACACTTCTTTCCTTTTTTTCCTTTCTCCTCTCTTTTTCTTACCTTCTGACCCCTCCACTTTCTCGTGACCTCTGAGTGCTCTATCTCATCTAAATCTTCCTCCTCATCAATTATCTACATACCCCTAATTACCTTAATCCTCCCCCCCCCTTTTTTTTTTTTTCTCTCCCTCCCCCCACTAGCACGGAACCCAACCATGGCGGGTAAACTGAGCAGATTTCAAGAACATAACTTGCTAATTACTACTATTAATGTCAAAGGCCTTAACAGTCCTGGTAAACGGTCTATAGCATGTAGGGAGTTTTCTAGATTAGGGAGCCAGATCCTTATGGTTCAGGAAACTCACTTTCAGAAAGGTAAGGAACCTAAATGGAATACCCCGCAGTATCCCATCACCAGTTTTGCTTCAGGACCCCATAAGAAGGGAGGGGTGGGTGTCCTGATCCATAGATCCCTCCCCTTTCAGGTTGCACAAATTGATAAAGATCCCGAGGGACGTTATATCCTAATGACAGGTCAACTATACGGCCAACAACTATCATTGCTGAACATCTACGCCCCAAACCAGGATCACACCACCTTTTTTAGAAAGATCTCAAACTTGATCTTAGACAAGGTCAAGGGGACTTTATTCCTGGGGGGGGACTTCAACCTGGCATTTGACCCAGGCATGGACTCCTCTAGAGGAGTCTCATCTATCCCTAGGTCCAAATTGAAAACTATAAAGCAACTATTTCACAACCTACACCTGCATGACACATGGAGGACCTTACATCCACAAACCAGAGATTACTCTTACTATTCACCCCCTCACAATTGCTACACTAGGATAGATCATATCTTCACTGACGCCGACGGCTTATCACTGACTACCCAATGTGAGATTGGCCAAATAGCCTGGACTGATCATGCACCAGTCACTTGTTCAGTTCAATGGCCTGACCTTCCTATAACATCCAAAATTTGGAGACTGGACGATACCCTCTTAGAAGACCCCATCGCGCTTGCAGACCTGAAAAAGGAAGTTGTGGAGTACTTTTTGCTTAATGGCAACTCGACAGCTTCGCTTCAATGTGAATGGGAAGCCCATAAATCCGTCATGAGGGGTATATTCATCAAGCGTAAAGCTAAGATTATTAGGCAAACTAGAGAGAAACACACAAACCTTCTGAATAGAGTGGGAACTCTAGAAGCGGCTCATAAACGTAACACTGCTAGTGATACCCTTAGAGACGACTTGTTTAAAGCTAGAGCAGAGTTAAAAGCACACCTGATAACAATACACCAGCGTAACGCTCTCCACTTGAGGCAACACTACTATGAGGGAGGGGACAAACCAGGCAAGGTTTTGGCTAGATGTTTGAGGAGAAAACAGTTATCCTCTTATATTCACAGCCTCC
The DNA here is from genome assembly GCF_027579735.1 of Bombina bombina. NCBI lineage: Eukaryota > Metazoa > Chordata > Amphibia > Anura > Bombinatoridae > Bombina > Bombina bombina. Next base: position 790,340,792 of record NC_069499.1, read on the forward strand.
AATCCTCGGAGGGTCATTTAATGAAAAGCAATAAAAACATAGCGTCCACATTTAGACACTACTACAGCAATCTATATAACATTCAACAATCTGGGGCTCAAACACAGGGAGAGGCTCACCCCTCAGAATATATTGACCACCTTGACAGCTACTTTCAGGGACTGGACTTGCCCACCTTAAACGATGAAGGGAAAACACACTTAGAATCACCCATCACAATTGAAGAAATACAACAGGCAATTAAAGATTCCCCATCAGGGAAAAGCCCAGGCCCAGATGGTTACACAATGAGCTATTACAAGAAACTATCGGAAGTTCTATCCCCCCATCTATTAAAATTATTTAATGATTTAAGAAGTAACCCATCTCTATCTAAAAATCTATTAGAGGCCCATATCACCGTTCTCCCCAAACCAGGCAAACCTGCGACTCGTCCTGAAAACTTCCGTCCCATCTCCCTCATCAACACTGACATGAAAATCCTAGCTAAAATTTTATCTACCAGATTAAACAAATATCTCCCCAATCTGATATCCTGTGATCAATCCGGATTTATTCCGGGTAGGGAAGCCAGAGACAATGTCATCAAGACCATTCATCTCATTAATTTTGCTAAGGCCTCGGGCACACCTATGGTCCTTTTCTCGTCTGACGCAGAGAAGGCCTTCGATAGGGTTCGCTGGTCTTTTCTGCGTCGGGCTATGACTGAGATGGGAATCCCGGAATCTTTCCTACATATGACCTTCGCTTTGTACTCCAATCCTAATGCGAAGATAAGAGTGAATAACACCCTATCAGAGCCTTTTCTCATAAAGAACGGAACTAGGCAGGGCTGCCCACTATCCCCCTTGCTTTTTGCCATCTCTATAGAAATTCTAGCCCAGAAGGTTAGGAACAACACCAAGATCAAGGGCCTCAGAATAGGTCACATAGAACATAAACAAGCGCTGTACGCGGATGACATTTTGTTCTCCCTGACAGAGGCGGAAAGCTCCATGCCAGAGTTACTGGCAGAGTTGGAGGTTTACGGGAATGTATCTAACTTTAAACTTAACATATCAAAATCAGAAATATTGAACATCAATACCTCCCACAAAATCATACAGGACATTAAAGATACCTATGGAGTTCCTAGTTCCTTGGGCCCCACATACACTAAGGTATCTGGGTGTCCAACTGACATCCAACACCCAAGATCTCTTTAAATTTAACTACTGCCCCCTGAAAATTGATATAACACGAGACTTATCCTCCTGGAGAAACAAACCCCTGTCCTGGCTAGGAAGGATAGGGGTGATAAAAATGAATATCCTTCCCCGGATTTTATATCTAATGCAGGTACTGCCCATACAGCTCTCAGACAACTATCTCTCTCAATTACAAAAGATAATAGACCAATTTATATGGGCTGGTACCCACCCCAGAGTCCCAAAGAAAACACAATACCTTCCTAGAGATAGCGGGGGGTTAGGGATCCCGAATCTTTTAGCTTATAAACAAGCAATAGCTCTCCGCCACATAGCAGAATGGGCTCATAATACTGAGAATAAGACATGGCTCCAGATAGATAGAGATATACTTAAGGTAAATAATGTAGCGACACTGGCCTGGACCCCGGCACAACAGAGACCTAAACACATTCAACAATACCTCATTACAACACATATTCTATCGGAATGGGACAGAATTATGTCCACCACGACACATATCTCTTCAAAAATAGGTCCGCTCTCTCCGTTGATAGAAAACATTGATCTTCCTTACCATAAGCTGAAAAGTAAAATATTGACCCCATATCCTCTCAGGACTGGTTATATCAGTTTCATTTCTGAGGAGGGTGGGCTGAAAACACAACAGACTTTAGCGGAGACACATAGGGGAATTTTCTCCTCATGGCTCCATTATAACCAACTGATTCACTACATCTCACACCACAAACACAGACCAGACTTCGGGAGAACCCTCACACACTTCTAGAAACTTTGCACACAAACTAGTTACCCTACCCACTTGATTTCCAAATTATATAAACTCATTGCTGCTCCCTCCACAGCCTCCCTCCCATCATACACAACCTCATGGCACCGGGAACTGAACCAAGACATTGATCCTGAAACGTGGCTAAGAGCATTTAAGCTCATTAAGTGCTCCTCGGTTTCGGCAAAAGTACAATAAATTCACCTTAAGCTTACTAGCCGATGGTATTTGACACCATTAAGATTGAGCAAGATGTTCCCCGGCACAACCAACACTTGTTGGAGAGGGTGTGGGGAAGTGGGTTCTCTCCTCCATATCTGGTGGAGTTGTCCCCGCTTGACTTGTTACTGGAGAGCGGTGTTCCAGGCTATGTCGGACGTGCTGGGAACAGCGGTTCCGCAAGTGCCTGAGACATTAATATTCTGCTCTATACCCCAACTAACAGCAAGGGGCAAAAGAGCTCTGTTTTTGCTTATGATGACAGCGGCCAAAAAGATCATTCCAAAATACTGGAAAACACAAACAATCCCCTCAGAACAGGAATGGCGGAGTCAAGTGGAGGATCTGCTATTGCTAGAGAGATACCATTATCTGAAAGTCCACAAATTAGATATCCATGAACTTTTAGTAGCATACTGGAACAAAACTATATAGCGATGTTGACCACTTAGTTGGGGACTGGGGTCTTCTCCTATGTGAGGTGACCCAGCTCCAGGGCTCGCCCTACCTCCTTCCCCTTCGTCATTAATTTTTTTTTTTTTTTTTTTTTTTCTCCCCCTCTCCCCTCCTCTCCCCCCCTCCCCCTCTCCTCTTCATTCCTTCTATTCTAATGCTTTCTCTCTTTCACTCTCCGGAACCTTCCGGTCACCACTATTATATGCATATACAATGTTATACATTCGTTTTGAATGTAAAAAGGAAAATGAGGTTTCACCTCTCAAATAGGGTCCGAAAGAGACCATTCACTCACGGTAAATTTCCTAAACGACAAGGACTACAATGGACTGAAGACTAAGTCTCACTATTGTATAGCTGGTTTGTTACAACTCTCAGTTCGTAATATCTTTAAAATTATGTACCAATCATTGTCAATGGAACTATGATGTTTTTGTAGTGTACTGATGTTTGTTTCAACTTTTTGTGATTTGTTTGGTGAACCTTAATAAAAAATTTATTAAAAAAAATAAAAAAATATTTGCAGTATTCTTTTTATTGTGCATTATGCCCATTTTTCCTGTAATTTAACTGTTGATAGTGGGTTTTTAAATTCTGAGAACTGGAAGTGCACGCCACTCTCTAGTAACAAGGGGAGATTAAATGCTGAGTTGTCTTTAACAAACTCCAAGTGAAAGTAACTGTTGGCCACTGACTTCTAAGGTTGTCTAGAAACATATGACACTGTATCTGCACAGAAAACAAGTTAGTTTTACTTGCATTAGCAGACTCCAACTTGATCTTGCAGCTTCCTGTCTTCTAGAAAGCCCTGACATGTTATTTGGGAATCAGGATGCAGGCTGCAAGAAGCTGCTGGTTACCTTGTAGGTGCTGGCTAATAGACACGTGCATTTATTAGTTTTGGTTTAAAATAAATTCTGAATATGGCTGCCGCCAGTGGCATTCAGCTTTTTTTTAGCTGGATTTTTGATTGTGAAAGTGCAACAAACAGAGATCTGGATTTGCACAGATCTATGTGTATTGCTCAGTCACAAGAAAAAATTTGACTCCGAAAAGCGCCAAATGCCTCTGGTGGCAGCCATATTCAGCATGTGTTGTCAAATGAAACTAACAACTGCACGTGTCTATTGGTAAATATATCCTGTACAAACACTTTGATATTGTTTCCATTGCTGTTGTAAACAGTGTAAACTGGTAGTAACAACAAGAATCTTCATTTAGGTCTATGGAGATGTTTTATGCTATCACTAGTTTACACAGTTAAAGGGACATAATTACTCATATGCTAAATCACATAGAAGTGATGCTACTAACTGTAAAAAGCTGACATGAAAATATCACTTGCACATCTCTATGTAAAACGAGAAGATATTTTACCTCACAACTTCTTTATCTCACCAGACTAAGTGCTCTGTGAACAGTTATACTTCATCTGCTGTCCAACTGCAATTTGAGGGGGGGGGGGGAAATCAATAGCCAATCAACATCAGCAGTGCTGAGGTCATGCTTTGCTATGCTGTGATCTCATGAGATTTCATTGAAACCTCGTGAAATTTCATAGTAAACTTCCTTAAACTGAGTAGGAAAATATGACAGTGCCTACACATGCCAGATGCACACTCCATTGAAAGTCCTGGGACTAGCATCCTGATTGGCTGCTTAAAATTTCTTTACAGTGGGGTGTGGATACTTCGGAAATTTTGAAGTAAAATATCTTCCTTTTTTACATAGAGATGTTCAGGTGATATTTTCTAGTCAGCTTTTTACAACTATAATGCATCACTTGCAAGTGCTTTAACAATTGGGAATGAGACCTGTTATTCTTTTTTTCTGAGACTTTTTAGTTTTTGTGATATACCTGCATTAAAAATGCTTATATGACAACTGATTTTCCCAAGAGTTTCTATTAAAAAAGTTTGTTCTTAAAAGTTTTGTTATGGTAATTATATGGTGAACAATTTTCTTTTGTTCACATTTTGCAAACCTTAAATTAACAAAGTCATTTTGAGCATACCAAAAATACTAAACATGAATTATTGCTTAAAAAGCATTTTTTTTTCAACCCCAGCTGTCAGAGAATACAATATTAAGATATATTGCTGGCTTTGCTTCCCTGTAAGAACGAGACACAAAGTTACTAAGATATTTGTCTGTGTATTATTAACAAAAAAAAAGTATACCATCGGCAATAGATCTATCAATTGATACGACAGATTCAAGATTACATTCTTACACTAGCAGTGACATTTTGAAGTAGATCATCTTTGTTGTGAGGAGGAGATGAAGTAAAGGGCACAGCTTCCCTATCACGCAGTCATATTTTGCTGTAAAACAGAAATGTCGGTTTAATGTCACTGAGCAGCTTGGATGACTATTCATGGATGATTGGTTTGAGACGTGGTTTTCCAGATCTCATTCAGACATCAGTTTCATTACAGTTTACGCCCAGCAATTAGAAAGGTGTGATGGCATTATTGGAATGCAAGCCAAGCCAAGCACTGAGTAAAATAGTTGAAGAAAGGCTTCCACAAGATGTATGCTGGAATAATAAGATTATTTCTGTGTTGTAATGATGGTAATAATAATAATCTCACTACTGCTAAAAATATTATTATTATTAGTAGCACTAGTAGTTATAGTAGTAGTTTTATATTAATACTACTGATATGATATAATACAACTATTATTATTTTATAATTATTTTATTATTCTTTATTATCATTGTATAATTTTATTATTATTATTATTTTAATATTTAATATTATTATATTTTTATTATTATTTTTTATTTTTATTATTATTATTATTATTACTACTATTACCTCAAAATAAATTCCCCTGGAACATACTTCTCTCCAGCCTAAACAAGATTTGTGGCATATGCATAGCTCTGCAATGGCTGTGAAATGGAAAATTAAGATATATCTTGTATAATTGAATTTCAGCAGGTATGCATCCTTTACTTATATATCCACAATATAATGCGGGAATGCGCATCACAGGATGATTGATAAGACAAGTTTAAAGGGACAGTATACACTCATTTTCATATAACTGCATGTAATAGACACTACTATAAAGAATAAGATGCACAGATACTGATATAAAAATCCAGTATAAAACTGTTTAAAAACGTACTTAGAAGCTGTCAGCTTGGCTCTGTTGAAAAGGTAGTTGGAAAGCCCACTGTAAGTGGGAAATAAGACACTCCCCCCTCCCCCTTCTTTTGCATATGAAAAGACCCTTTACACAAACAGGAGCAAGCTGGAGAAGGTAGCTGACGGTATTCTCATAAAACTTTGGGGCTTGGTTAGGAGTCTGAAAATCAGAGCAATGTTATTTAAAAATAAGCAAAACTATACATTTATTAAAAAAAAAAAAAACTTTATGGGCTTTATAAATAGATCATCTACAAAACATTTATGCAAAGAAACAATGAGTGTATAATGGCCCTTTAATGAAATCATGGAATATGTATTTTATGGCTTTTAGGGGGAATGCCATTAGATGATTTAAAAAAAAGCTCTAATATCCTACATAAACATCTGTAATAAAATATTATTGGATTTCATGAATACAAAATTAAATTTGCTGATTTCTGTTGATGGCTCTTGATTACATTACTATTCTACAGCCGAAACTATGGTATTGAAATTATCACAAAATCATGGGGGGTTTCAACAGCCAAATGAAGCTATTTCAAATCACAAAATAAAGGTAAAAGAACTATTTATAAACAACTTAATACACTCCAGCAGGTACAATGGATCACTGAAAAGAACATTTAAGGAGAAGAAATTTTTACAGAGCAATGTCACTTTATGTCCTGGTAAATATGTCCTGCTGCACCCTATGCCCAGTAATTGAATGCTCATTTGAAATAAGTTGTAAAAGTGCAGTGTCTATACAACTGTGACATTACACAGCTTGTCATTTTGTATCTATTAAAGTGAGTTAAAGGTTGTAATAAAAACTGAAGTTAAGTGACCATTTACTAGGATAATCTTCTGTACTTTATGGAGGCTGTTTATCAAAAGGAGCTCAGTTTTATAAGTGAAAAATACAAATGTGTATATATATATATATATATATATATATATATATATATATATATATATACACACATACACAGTTTATATATATAATGCTATACAAAATAAGTTCATTTATGCTTGAATTTTCAAAACCACACTCCCTTATAAATACCCCATTTTACCATGTTAAATCCCAACTAGCCCACTTTTTTAACTCCCTGCGTCATATGTAAAATATACACTTCTGGTATACATTTGCATTAAGAAAAATACACTTTAGGGCAGATTACGAGTGGAGCGCAAACATTTGACTTCTATGGGGGAATATATGATTGCACACTAAATATTCTAAGTTCGGCTTTTTGGCTTGTCAGGTTAGTACGCGACCGAAAACTCATAATACCAGAGCAAACAAAAGCATGCAAAAAGCTTTCTTCTAGCGTAATTATCGCTCGTTCAGGATTGTTAATTAGCCCTCCACTTGTAATCTGGCCCTTTGTTTTATTAAACAGTTTGTAAGTATATATTTAAATGTATTCCCTTAACTATAAAGAGAAGTTCCTTCTTGAGATAGCAGTAAGCTGAGACAGGGATAGACATATGCGGCGCACACAGTCGCCCGCACACACTTCCACACTCTCCCACACACATGGTCTCTCTTTCACACTCACACACACAATCTCCCTCTCATACACAAACACACACTTAGTCTCTCTTTCTCTTAAACACACACACTCTCTGGTAGGGATGGGCGAATGTGTTTATATCCGAATTCGAATGTTAGAACGAATGTTATTGTAGAAATTCGATTTACATAATAGAATGTTGATGAATGAATATTCTTAAAAATTCGATTTTCGAATGTTATTTACAGTTTTCGAATATAACATTCGAATTCTAATGTTACATTCGTATATCATTCGAATTTGAATATTACATTTCTAAAACACAATTGTAGACTAGATTAGAAACACAATTTTGAATTTCACATTCGAAACGAATATCACATTCGAATCGAATGTCACATTCGAATTAGAATATTACATTTATAAAACACAGTATAAGACTAGAAATACTATTTCAAATTTGAATGTGACATTCGAATTCGAATGTAGCATTCAAATTCGAATATTACATTTATTAAACACAGTTGTAGACTAGAAATACTATTTCAAATTTGAATGTCACATTTGAATCGAATATCACATTTAAAACACAGTATTAGACTAGAAATACTATTTCAAATTTGAATGTGACATTCGAATTCGAATGTAGCATTCAAATTCGAATATTACATTTATTAAACACAGTTGTAGACTAGAAATACTATTTCAAATTTGAATGTCACATTTAAATTCGAATATTACATTTCAAAATTGAATGAATACATAGCTAAACATTCTATTATTCTAACTAATATTTTCTAATTTTATTGAAAAATTCGAAAACGGAAATTCGAAAAGAGAATGTTAGAATGTTATATAAACAGAACGAATGTATCAAAATTTGTTTTAAATTTTGAATTTTTAGAAACATTCGCCCATCCCTACTCTCTGGGAATAAAAAGCAGCCCTTGAAAAATATGAAGACCAGCACAATTTTCCATTGAGTCCCTAGATTGCACACACCCAATTTTTCTCAAGGGGATTACTGGTATACTCCTTACCCTAATATTATTTATCCAGAATTAAATGATATTAGTTTGTCTGGGGTTTTGCTGTTTCTCTCGTTCAGAGAGGGATTGCCTGGTATTTTGGGGCTGGACTGTACTGTTAAGTCAGGACCAGACTGATATGCTTCAGGAAAGTTCTTCTCTGTAAAAGACACATGTTGAGCAAAAAGAGGCTGCTTCTTGGGTGGTAACTAGCCATAGAACAAGCTATTATGCTATTGTTTGTTCCCAGGTTGAGCGCTTCTCTCTTTTTAATTTTCCATTGATTGCACACACCCAATTTTTCTCAAGGGGATTACTGGGATACTCCTTACCTCAATATTATTTTTTTCAGAATTAAATGATATTAGTTTGTAAGATTGTTGTTAAATAGAACCCTTCAACCCAATTTCACCCATGACTCCCTTGCACAGTGTGGATATGATTATGCATAGTGTTATCTAGAGAAGACGCTCAAGTGTGTGACTCACAGTGACTCACAGTGTAACTCGCCAAGACACTAGAAACCATTCAAAGGTTGTGGTAAATAAATACTTATAGCTCGGAGGACAAAACAAAAGATACAGCTGCATCTCCTCAGCATTAGGTCAACCTCATTCAATTGTAGCTGATTACTTTAGAGGGCATATGGCGCTTCATTGGTTTTAATTTATTTTAGTTACAAATAAATGTTCGTTGGCTAAATTCATCTGATACAAATGAAATGTCTAACAAAAGTTGGAAGACCTGAAAGGGTTTCAACATTTTAGAAGAAACTAAATTTTGTCCGAGACCCATATCTACTGGCAACTTTAACTATAGCGTCATTTGACAACGTATGGAAATGCTGCATATGCTCCATAACAGGCCAGATTTTGAGGATATCTGAACTGGAGCACAGCTAAAATAATCAGCTGATTAATAAACAAGGTTATTTTACCTACTCTTACCCAAGGTAATCCTGAAAATATGGCCTGTTAGGGAAGCCTGCGGACAGTTTGGAAAATCAGGGGTTTAAACACCTGGTGACAGTCAGGTCCAGAGCAGCAATGCATGACTGTTACTTAAATGAACACACCTGGTGAGCCAAGAGGCATATATGTGTAGCCTCCAAACACTAGCTAGCTCCCAGTAATGCATTGCTGCCCTGGAGCTGATTCCACATGCTTGAAAAAGGTTTAAAGGGACAGTCTACTCAACAAAGATAATCCCTTTATTACCCATTCCGTAGTTTTGCATAACCAACAGTTATATTAATATACTTTTTACCTCTGTGATTTCCTTGTATCTAAGTCTCTGCCCCCTTATTTCAGTTCTTTTGACAGACATGCACTTTAGTCGATCAGTGCTGACTCATTGGTAACTCCACGGGAGTGAGCACAATGTTCTTTATATGGCACATATGAACTAGCGCTGTCTAGCTGGGAAAACCTTTTAAAATGCACTGAGATAAGAGGCGGCTTCAAGGGCTTATAAATTAGCATATGAGCCTACCTAGGTTTGGCTTTCAACAAAGAATACCAAACAGAAGAAACCTAAATTTCATGATAAAAGAAAATTGGAAAGCTGTTTAAAATTGCATGCCCTATCTGAGTCATAAAAGTTTCATTTTAAATAGACTGTTCCTTTAAGTGAAAAGCACTGCCCGCACCTCGGAATACCCTCAGCCCCTATATTAGCCTCTGCAAAATTTCTAAGATATTCTCTTGTTCTTTGCAGTGAGACTAATGTACCATAATAAACATACAGTATATAAGAATATATTTTACAATCCCTTGGAAAACCTGTTCTGCAAGTGTGCTTTTTAGTTTTGTGGTTGTAATTATTGCTTTTTCTCATTGATAGTGGTTTGCATTTGTGGTCATGTATTGGTGCACTTAATGTGACTAAAAATATTAAAGGGACACTGAACACATTTTTTTTCTTTTGTGATTCAGATAGACCTTGCAATTTTAATCAACTTTCTAATTTACTCCTATTATCAAATTGTCTTCATTCTCTTGCTATCTTTATTTGAAAAGCAAGAATGTAAGTTTAGATGCCGGCCCATTTTTGGTGAACAACCTGGGTTGTTCTTACTGATTGGTGGATAAATTCACCCACCAATAAAAAGTGCTGTACAGAGTGATGAACCAAAAATTGTCTGGCTCCTTAGCTTAGATGTCTTCTTTTTCAAATAAAGATAGCAAGATAACAAATAAAAATTGATAATAGGAGTAAATTAGAAAGTTGCTTAAAATTGCATGCTCTATCTGAACCATGAAAGAAAAAATGTGGGTTCAGTGTCCCTTTAATGGCACAGACAAAATGCTAAAAAAAATAAAAAAGATATGAAAAGCCTCTCACTAACAAGTCACCAATAATCAGCAGTGGATCTACTCAACAGAGGACCCTGGTGAAAAAATTAGTTATGAGCCCCCCCCCCAAAGTTATCTCAGTAGTAAACAATAGTAATAATAACAATGGGTCTGTATAATGATTTTAGTTAGATAAAACATTTAACATGCATTAGGATTGTACATATTGAGCACATGCAGCACTTGTAAGAAACTTTCCAATTTATGTCTATTTACTTTAGTTACATGGTATCCTTCGTTGGAAAGCATATCTAGGTAGTCTCAGGAATAACAATGTGCTACTGAGAGCTAGCTGTAATAGGTGGCTACACAATTTTTTCTTGGCATTTGCCAGATCTCAGTGGTGCATTTCTGCTCTAAAACTAACTTATACTCTATGTTTTTATCCCTGCAGAGAGGTTAAAGGCACATAATACTCATATGCTAAATCACTTAAAAGTAATGCGGCATAACTGTAAAAAGCTGACAAGAAAATATCACCTGAGCATGTGTAAAAAAGGGAGATATTTTACCTCAAATTTTTTTCAACTCACCAAAGTAAATGCTGTGTAAACAGTTATACTTCAGCTTCAGCAGCAAGTTAAAAAAAATATACAATAGCCAATCAGCGTCAGCAGTGCTAAGGTAATGCTTTGCCCTTGCTGTGATCTCATGTTATTTCATAGAACTTACTTAAACTGAATAGGAAAATAACCTGACTGTGCCTTCACATGACAGATGCACACTCCCTAGATTGTCCTGGGACATGTATCCTGACTGGCTGCTTAAAGTCTCTTTACAGTGGGGTGTGAACCAACAAACTAAAACTGAAGTCTTCATTTTAATTTAAACAGCTATTAGTTAAAGGTACAGTAAACACTAAGGCCTAGATTTCAACTAGAGCACAAAAGATACAGGGTGCGTTAACTTGCACTTAGCCCCGTGCTAGGAATAGCTCACTCTGCTATTATATGTAAATCGTAACATTGTTAATCAGAGAATCTTGAAGGCATATGAAACATACATTTATTTTTCATGATTCAGATAGAGCGTATGTTTTTCAACAACTTTCCAATTTACTTCTGTTATCGATTTTGCATCATTCTCTTGGTATCCTTTATTGAAGGAGAAGCAAAACACAACTGGGAGCAAGCTGAGCACATCAGTAAGCCAATGCTAGGAGGCATATATGCAACCCCCGATCAGCAGCTAGCTCCCAGCCCCTGAGCCTACTTTTCAACAAAGAATCTCAAGAGGACAAAGCAAATTAGATAGCAGAAGAACATTGGAAATTTGTTTAAAATTGTATGCCCTATCTGAACAATGAAAGCAAATTTTTTTATTTCATGTCCCTTTAACCCCTTAATGAACTGCTTGTGCAATGCCGCCCCCTGCAGATTTGCAGCCAATCGGCCGCTAGCAGGGTGTGTCAATCAACCCGATCGTATAGGATCGGGTGGATTGAAGATCGCAGCCTCAGAGGCAGCGGACGAGTTAAGGAGCAGCGGTCATTAGGCCGTTGCTTCATAACTACTGTTTCTGAGCTTAATAATTCAGCCCCTTAGACTATTTTTGCTTTGTTGGTTCCCAGCTAACAGTATAATGTCTAATTCCACACAAGACTACTCAGATCCACCACCATGAATTTTATTTTTCTCTAGTGAATGTTCTCCTTGTTGCATTTTTGTTGATATAACATTTACAAATATATCACTTCTTGTCTAGTATGTTTGAACATTGCTTTACAGCCTTGTTTGTGACAGTTGCGTTCATGAGTCGGACATAGCATCTTATACTTTCCACTGCTTGCTCCGGTTGTTTTATGGGTTTGTTTTTTTTCATTCTCACTCAACCATCCCTTATTTTTAGTTACCTATTGACAATGTTACATGTCTTGTCAAGCTCAACTTTTAGAATGAAAATAAAAAAAAGTGTTAGAATTTAATTACTGGTCACCGTGATTTGTTAAACAGTAATTTTGTTTTATCTTAATTTACAATAATAAAACTAAGCACTCAACAATATGGATAAACAGACTATAAAATTCCTGTTCTAAATGTTGCATGGGTAAGGTCTGTGGCATCATTTTGATTTTATGTAATAAACATAGAGCTAGATTTATTAATTTGTGGATGAACAAGGTTCACATGTTGTGAACATGTCTGCATTTCATTGCAAATTGTGTGGCGTATTTGTTCCCATATTTATCATTGCATCGGCAAACATTTGTGCAATGATGCCCCTTTTTCCTTGCTTGAGAGTATGGAGAGTAGGGCTTGTCAATCACCCCAGTCGAATGAGTCCAGTCCGATTTTCATCCACTGACTCCAAGATGGCAGAGAGAGTTTGTGAAGCAGGGGTTTAAACCGCTGCTTCATAAATATCAGACAATTATAAATCTAGGAACAAAAATAAGCAAAAAAATTTGCCGTTTGCAATGTCCCTAACAGACATTCATGTGCAGTGTAGAAGTATATGGGCGTAATAATCCCTCTTTTCTTACAGCCAGTAAATCAGCGCAGTATCAGTGAACCAACATAAATGGATAATAACTTATGCCTGCAGTTAGCCAAAAATGTCACTCACCCCGCTCCTCATGCGGTAGCCTCATCCCGTTCTGTCCTCTCAAGGTGCGAGTGTCCTTTTCAGGTTAGGAGGTCTTACTTGGTGGTGAATTTTTTGACGTCCGTTGGTCACCTCCACAAAGGCGGATCCTGCTCCTTTCGGGTATTTACCTAGCTGTTCCGGTTTTAGTGCCGTAGATACAATTGCACATATCAAAGTGCCGCTCTCTAGTCAGGTGGGACCCTGTAGCAAACTCCTTCCTGTTTGCAAAAAACTCAAATGCGAAAAAAGAAAGCGGATCCCATCCAGGCGCTTAAAAAGTGATAACTTTATTCCAATGTACATATCCATAGTAAAAACAGCCTTAAAAGTCTGTGAAGCTCTCAGCAGCTCCCATTACAAATGTGTGTGTTTCTGAAGCTTCACAGACTTTTAATGATAAATCTAGGCTATCAAATAAAATTAAAATAAACAACAATACTGTAAGGACAAAAATGTCACAAACTGTCAGACTTATGTGACAGGAAGTCAATAACAGATACCCATATAAATGTTAATGTGCAAAGATGGCCCTTGCAATGGTCTCTACAGAGATATCCTATTGGTTAAGTCAACAGTGTTCAGTGAGTGGAGATGCAGTTGAGTGTGTTTTTTTGCATAACAATAGCAAAGCCATTAGGATTCGCTGGCATTGTAAATGTAAAATCTTGGATTCAACAAATATCTTAATTTGCTTAGCTTTCTTGGTATCCTTTGTTGAAAGGCAAGCCTAGATAGGCTCAGGAGCAGCAATGCACTACTGGGGGCTAGCTGCTGTTTGTCAGATGCATACATATGCCTCTTGTCATTGGCTCATCCAATGGGTTCAGCTCGCTGTGCAATTGAATTATAATGCTATGATAAAGACTGTATACCAATGACCAAAGATTTTTTACATTTGACAAAGAGAAATGTTTGCACATTTTTTTTACCATGCTTACAAATGGAACAATAGTGCTAATATTTTTAACAACATTCAAGTGTAACCAATAGCAGCTCTATTTTTTGCACATATTATAAAGCTGTATTTATTTATTTTTTAATCAATCAAGTCATACTCTAGGGCACTAACATCTGCATTAAAGGTACATGAAACCCAAAACATGTATTTCATGATTCAGAAAGAGAATATCATTTTAAACAAATTTCCAATTTACTTCTATTATTTAAATTGCTTCCTTCTCTTGTTATCCTTTGCTGAAAGGTTTATCTAGGCAAGCTCAGGAGCCGCAGAGAACCTAGGGTCTAGCTGTTGATTGGTGGCTGCATAGCTATACTGATTGCCATTGGCTCACCCATGTGTTTGGTTAGAAACCATTAGTGCATTGCTGCTCCTTCAACAAATTACACCAAGAGAATGAAACAAATTAGATAATAAAAGTAAATTAGAAAGTTGTTTAAAATTTGATTCTCTATCTGAATCATGAAATAAAATTGTGGGGTTTCATGTCCCTTTAAGAATAGTATTGGTGCGCTAAATCCTACACATAATAGAGTTATTAGGGTGTGCACAGTAAAATTCATGTCAGATATCTCAAGTGCTAGGCCGATGGTGCTCACGTAATGGAATTATTCATGAAGTTCTGTGCCGTACAATTAATAATAATGGTTTAATTCAGGTCTTAAAAAGCACTACATTTTACAGCAGTATTTTGAATTGCACTTAAAGGGACATTAAACACTTTGAGATGGTAATATAAAATGATAAATTGTATATATAAAAAATCTTCTAAAAATACTTTCATTATTTATTTTGTCCTATTTTCCTGGAATTTCATTCTGAAATTGTGAGCTTTTCAGTTCCTGTTAATAATGGAAGTGCAGATCACTGTTATATTCTTCACACTCTAGTGACCTATTTATAACTGCCCCTAATTGGCAACAGCAGAGAAGGTAACCTAAGTTACAACATGGCAGCTCCCATTGTTTTATGGAGACATGGGGGTATATTTACAAAGTAGCGTATCATGTCCGCTGCACATCAATAAATGCCGACAGCATACGCTGTCATCATTTATCATTGCACCAGCAGTTCTTGTTAACTGCTGGTGCAATGCCGCCCCCTGCAGATTTGCGGCCAATTGGCCGCTAGCAGGGGGTGTCTTAGAGCAGGCAGACAAGTTATGGAGCAGCAGCCTTTAGACCGCTACTTCATAACTTCTTCATAACTTCTGTTTCCTGAAGGCTAACTGGTAACAAGGGGCATCGAGCTCCATACGGAGTTTAATAAATATGTCCCTAAAACTTTACACTTACTTTGTCACTAGTTAAGCAACTAATGAAACTTTAAAAAATACATCTACATGTTATTCTCAGACTAATCTTTTCTTTCTTTCTTTCTATCTAGCATTTATTTATTGTTTAATGTCCCTTTAAGCTCAACACTTGTAATACTAGCGCGATGAGCATCCCAATGAATTATATATTAAAAGTATAGGGCACGTTAAAAAAATTGTGCCTGCTTTAAGATGCTTTGGTTAAAATATTTAACTATCTGGGGAACTTCCTTATATATACCCTTACGACAACCTTATTCAGAGGAACAACTAACAGAATTAAACTTTCCTATTGAAGACGCACAAAACAAGCCCACTATTACCTTAATTGCTGCTGGCATCAGTGCTTGGAGCAATAATCTAGGCAATAATTATACCCCCGGCAGGGCACTCTGGGCCCTGTCGTTACACGACACTTATTGTGTCTAATGTTATACCTTGTATACATCACCTGCTGCACATAAGTAATATAACTACCTATGGAGATGGCAAATTACATATTACTGGAGATCAAAAATATATTGATTTCACATCATGCCGTATTCACTAAGATCCTGATGGCTACTTCCTCCTTCACGCTACAAGATGCAGACTTTAGAGATCATAATGCTGGGAGATCGAGACAATCACTACTCCCTGCTACTAATGAGGAAGCTGTCCTGGACAATAACATCAAAGCTCAGGCTGCCCAGAGCATGATTTTTGGAGCCCCCAGTTAGTCACATCAGAGCAGCGATGAACCCCATGGATCCCCTCGTGGTCCGTGCGACAGTACTTAATGTGTCTAAGGAGGACATTGAAGCATAAGCCACGTTACTGAACTTAGCAGAAAACACATACCGCCAGCCCCTCAACCTACCCGCTTGTTCATTGTTCCCTCTGAACCTTCTCCTAGAGTGCCAACCATGAGTGGAAGTTTAAAATCTACAGAAAATACCCCATGATCACATAGGGCCTCTGCTGGTGAAGACCACTACTATCATCCCTTCAGACCCATTGAAACTTTCAACACAATCCCTCAGGCTTAGAACCATAGAGCAAAGTCTTGGTTTTCTACCGCTCCTCCACTATGGCTCTCTAGGAAAACTGAGCAGTTTGGTCAGCCTTATTAGCAGACTGGGTGTCAGGTAGGCTAACAAGATCAATACATTATCATCTCAGACATTTCCCAGAATGTATATTAACCCTAGTTATGATCCTTTGTCCCGAATGATGACCTAATAGTCTTAACTTTTATAACCAGTAAACTCTGGGGACTGCTGATTGTAGACAGCACACATTTTGGCGGCTGTTGCAGAGCTAAAACTATATAAGCTGTTTATTACAGGTTTAAAGTTTACGCCTAATCATTTCTATTTTGTCTATTTCAATAGCAATGCTTAGCGGGTGGTTTAATTGCACATATATTTTAGAATATTTTTTTTATGTATGTTGGACTGCAAATATATACCTCTTTATTGTATTCTGCTAAGAGGGAGCTGAATTACCAGTGGGTCTATTCTCTTATCACTTGTTTTATGCCAAAACCACAGCTAAATCCCTACACAACTAAGCTATGCCATAACTACACAACTAGACATGGACTTAGAGCTTGCCAACTTGATCCTAATTTACCTAGGCAGAGTCCCTTGGTAATCAAACTATGTGCCTTGCTGCCTGCGGCCGGGACAGTAAGACTTATACATAGATATATAACTGCTTTGGTAATACAAACCACCTACGTATACACTATACTCACAATAGGCTCCCTATTAATACAGTTATGAATGTGGGACCCTCCACCATATTATGCTCGTCTAGCATAGCCCCTCTAAGCATATCTCCATTCAGATATATAATCTGCAACTCCGCCCTCTATAAGTCCCTTAAAAACCTGGCAAACGTATAACTATGATGTACATCTTTGTTATTCATTCACATCCTGGTGTATCATTTTCTCTGTTTTTAAATTTATATCAATCTTCTCTTGATTTGTTCATTTATAGTTGCTAATATTGCATTTATATTTAAAAACAGAGGTTTACTTAATTTGGGATCCAAAAGTGGTCCCTGACCTTTATATGCCTTTTTTGTTCTTTATTTTTTATTATATGTATATTGGGGTACAAGAGTGATCCCCTTATATCATATGGAAGGCCTTAAGACAGGTTTCACAACATTTACAACATAAATGCTCCTTTTCTGTTATAACTCAAATTATACAAGTTTGTAAGTGAACAATGACTGTGCATATATCTAACTGCTTCCCAATGTGTCATGTAACTTGTCTATTATATTCTGTAAACCTCAATAAAAAAAATATTTAACGAGCCTCATATAATACCAGATTATGCTTTATTCTTTGTGCAAGGTCACGCAATGTCTTTTACTGAAATATTTAAGTACCTAACAATAATATATTAACTCTGTTTCTGGTTTAATTACCTGTGTATTCATTGTGTATTTTTGAGACACATTCCTTTATTTATTTCATATTGCAAACACTATGACCATCTCTGCAATGCATTTTGGAATGGTAAGAAGCAAAATAACTGCAGAATTGTCAATTTCAGCATTTTTCTTAACACCTAAAATACTTTGCACTGCAAGTTCGTTCTGCGTAATAGCTCTTTTTCCAAACTAATAGGCAGAAATTATGATAAAAACAAATATCGCTGTGTTTAAAAGAATTTCACACTCGTTCCAAGAATTCTCACTGTGTGCAAGAATACTGATAAAATATAATGTTGTCAGTTTATTTAGGTAAATCCAAATCCAGACACCTGTTATCAGTCTTGAATGTCGGTCCAATGGTTTTTATTACATGAAGTTATTCATGCAAAACATTGCTAAGTCCTAAAAACCTTGTCCTAGCATCATTTGCAATAGCTTTACTTAAATGGTTCTTGCTAAACTCATTGTCAACACAATCACTTGAACAAGTCTTGATAACAGTTCTCTATGCCCTGCAGCCTGATACTAAACATTAGGAGAGAACGGAAAAATACCTAATATGCTGTGAAAATGGGATACTAGCAAAAAACATATTACATCAGAAAGCAAAGACTGGGATGCTAGATTGCTGACAGCTTCCTCCCTATAGAGGTGTTTACAAATCTAACATTGACAAAAAGTGATAATGCAAGAGAGACCAGTTGAGGGCACTAAGGACAAAAAGCAGTAAGAAGGCAATGTCTTTGCAAATGTAAACAGTGAGTTTTTAGTATCAGAGATTCACATACCAGAGTCTACAGGTTTAAATATCATTACCTTGTCTAGTCCACACTATATCTGGGAAAGAACAGTATAAGGCTTTTGGTGCCGATCCCCTTTGCAGTATCCATTAGAACAGTATTTCTCAAATCCAGCCCTCAGGACCCTTAATAGACCAGCTATGTATTATGGGCTCCATTTGCCAAGCTGCATTTGGATCAAGATGATTGAAAGCCCCTTCTTGCGCGCAATTGGTCACTCGTAAGCAGGGTGCAGCATTGTAAATCAGCAAATTGTGCAATGCTAAATGCAGGCAGAGTACCGCTGTCCACTCACTACGTGGTTGGGTGGAAGAGATTGATGACAAAAAACCTTGTCCATCCACCTTTTGTTAAATGGAACCCAATATCTTAACTATAGCACAGGTGAAATGATTATCTCACCAATAAGCTGATTATTTCACCTTTATATACTGTAAATGAATATCTGGCCTGTTAAAGGGACAGTCTACTCTTGAATTTTTATTGTTTAAAAGGATAGATAATCCTTGTATTACCCATTCCCCAGTTTTGCATAACCAACACTGTTATATTAATACACTTTTAATCCCTGTGATTACCTTGTATCTAAGCATCTGGAGACTGCACCTTTATTTCAGTTCTTTTAACAGACTTGCAGTTTAGCCAATCACTGCCCTTTCATAGTAATTACACAGGTGTGAGCACAATGTTATCTTTGTGGCACACATGAACTAACGCCCTCTAACTATTAAAAACTGTCAAATGCATTCAGATAAGTGGCAGTCTTCGAGGGCTTAGAAATTATCATATGAGCCTACCTAGGTCTAGCTTTCAACAAAGAATACCAAGAGAACAAAGCAAATTTGATTATAAGAGTAAATTGGAAAGTTGTTTAAAATTGCATGCCCTATATGAATCATGAAAGCTTAATTTGACTAGACTGTCCCTTTAAGTGTCCTGACAATAGGATTTGGGAAACATTGCATTAGAATGTCATGTTTTTGCCTGGTTGTAAGGCCCTGTGGTCTCTTCTTCTTCCCTCTTTTTTTTTAAAACAAAAGACCCAAGTTTGGTAAGAGAGAGTTTAAAATCTATGCATTTAGTAAGCAGCATTAGAGACTGCAGACAACCCAAAATTGTGATAATAATGTACAAGGCTGCAGGGCTCAAATATAGGCAAGTGGCTAACCAAAGGGATACAGAGTTAGAGGTTTGATCTATCTAGCAGGCAGAGAAGCTGATTTGATGTTTGACAAGGATATGTAGTTTATAAAGGGCTTTTAAGTCCAGTGGGTCTGCTTTTAAGCCTGGTATGGGCATGTTGCTAATACAGAGACTGATGATCCATGGGTCTGAGCTCTGATACAGGTATATGGCAGGGCAGGGTTGGGTGTGATGTCCAATAAGTGTCATAAATGTCCCCTCCCCAAAATCCTTTATTTAACTTCAAGCATAGAGTTGTATAAGGCAATAATGACAGCAGTGCCACTAGTCACTCCCACATCATGTAAAATTCCAATATCATCATCCTTTTTTTATTTTAAATAATTAACTTTCTAATGGACACATAGCTCCAGTTTGGCTTAATATTTTATTTAACCACTAGCAATATACTTTTTTTTCCAACACCTAAGATACCCCCATCACAAAGGGACCCTTCTTCTAAAAACTTTCCATTGAAATATACCCCAATAACTAGGGTCTCCTGCTAACAACTAAAAAGTATTAAGCCACCAAGGAGCCTTTGGTTGTTAGAGGTTGTTAGTTGTTTTTGGCATTACTTTAGGGTTAGTGTAGGGGTTCTCTAGTGTTTTTGGTATATTTTGATGCTTTAACACAGGTTCCAGTGTTAACTCAATGTGGTAGATCATTTACTTTTTCTATTTCCACATTGAATTTTAGGCCGACTTAATGCTGAAATAAGGACTTTAAACAGGGTCAAACAAATCAAATTCATATAAATATGTAGTGTAACTTACCACATATAATATACACGTTTAAGAATACAACTCTTTGTTTCACAGCGAAACACTGTGAAACACTGTGTTTCACAGTGGTTCTCATAGAAAACAATATCTCTATATGGCTGTTAGCTAATTAATAGCAGACAAGAGTTTCATCAAACAAAGGCCACAATTGATAGTGACAGGGTTGTCGCTATGGGGTGTCCTTGTTATAACTTGTAGCAGGCAAATGATCCAGACCTATTTATTTTAGAATATAAAAAACAAGCACGTAAAATAAATTCCATGTTACATTAAGGCACAGCAGTAAAACAATGAAGCATTTGCAACCTTGAAAAAAGGATAATCAATCAATAAAACTATTATCAAGTGTTGCAACTTTAACAAACACAAGATAACACCATACAAAGTTTATAAAAATTTGAAAAGAAAAAACAAAACAGTATATGCGATGAAAGATTTTAATCTATTGAAATTGCATGAATTACAATTGAATAATCAATTTTTAATGTGAAGAGGACTCAGGCACTTTTACAGAGTTTAGCTTTCTGCAGTCTTAAAGGGACATTAAACACTGATATAAAATGATAACTCATATATATATAAAAAAAACTCTGCAACATTCCATTCTGAAATTGTTTTGCTGCACGGTATAGAGGACGCTCTTTGAACAACATCTCGGCCGGGTTTTCCCTAGCAAGGATTAATAGACCTCTTACCTTGGAAACATCTTGGGGATTAAACAACGGACCTGTGAGCTACTTTACTGTGCATTTTTCTGTGCTTTTTCTATACCTCGTGTTGAAGTTACTATGTGTGAGTGTTCATTTGACATTGTTTAATAAATTCACATATGTTTTTTAACTTACTATGCTTAGAGGACTGTGCGCCCCTATATCCCTCTTCTGTTTGCATTTAGCTATATCTGGTTTTCAGAACCGTGTAACCAAGGGGCTGCAACTACTCTCTGAGATTTGGGACATCCTTCCCTTCTTAAGGTGGATTGATGATCTGAAGGGTCTGGAGACTTCATGCATATCCTTTTTTATACATTAATATCTATAGTAACTTAGACTATATTATATTTGATTTTATGGTTTACAATCTGTTCATATTGATAGTTATGTTATCTACTTTTAGGGCGCTCCTTGTTATCTCCTTTTTTTGGGAAATTGTGAGCGTTTCAGTTCCTGTTAGAAATAGAAGTGCAGAACATTGTTATATTCCACACAGCCATTGACTAAACACTCTAATGACCTATTTATAACTTCCATGAACTAATTTGTAAGCTTTATGGATACCCTCAGCAACTGGAAATGTTGAAAACATTAAGTAGCTTTATTAGGGGACTTTAGGGGCTGTCAGGGAGCTATGCATTGTGGCAAAATAGCACACAAACCACACTGACTTTTATGTTGCATTTAAGTCTTTGCAACAAGTAATAAGACAATAACAGGAAGATCATTAACATCCTAATATATGCCTATATATATATATATATATATATATATATATATATATATATATACACATATATATACTGAGGAAACCCTGCACTTACAGCTAAGAATTAAAAGCAAAAAAAGAAATGGCAGAGGCTTCCTAATCTTTTCTGGAACCAGAAAAATAGCAAATAGACTAGAAGTCTCCTGAAATCCTAGTAACCTTGATATAGAATTATAAAGCTCTTACCACATCCAAAGGATGTAAAGAACTCTCAAAGAATTCTTAGGATTTGGACACAAAGAAGGAACAACTATTTTTCTACTAATGTTGTTCAAATTCACAACCTTAGGAAAAAAAGAAGTCCACAAAACAATTAGATGAAAAAAATCAGATGAGACTTACAAGAGAGCTGATAAATCCTAAACTCTTGTAGCAGACGAGATAGTCAAAAGAAACAACACTTTCCAAGAAAGTAAATAATATTCAAAGAAAATATAGGCTCAAAAGAAAAGACTCTGTAAAATCTTTAAACCAAATAAGACTCCAAAAAGGAGATATTAATAAATGAACAAGCTTGAAACCTGAAAAAACAGAGATTTGTCCCTGCAAAAATTGCAGACAAACTTATCCAAACCATCCTGAAAAACTGTAAAATCCTTGGAATTCTAAAATAATTCCAAGAGAATTTATGAGAAGAACATTATAAAATATAGGTTTTCCAAACCTGATAATACATGTTCCTTGAAACAGACTTATAAGCCTGCAACATAGCGATAAAAAATGAGTCAGAGAAACCTCTATGACAACACTAATTTCCATACCCCCAAATTAGTAATTTGAGATCCCGATGGAAAAATAGCCCCTAAAACAAGAGGGCTGGCCAAAGAGAAAGTGGCCAAGGATGTCAACTGGACATCCAAACAAGATCCACATACCAAACTTGTGAGGCCTTGCTGATGCTATCAGAAACACATGACACTGTTCTAATATGATCTTGGACATCACCTTTGGAAGAAAAAAACAGAGGCGGAAAGATGTAGACAGGTTGCAAAACCAAGACACTGCTAATGCATCCACCATCTCCCCCTTTAGGAACCCTGAACCTGAAAAGGTACCTGGGAAATTGAGATAATACACCTCCCAAATGTCTAAAATCATAGATAGACAGGAGATGAACTCCATCTAAGAACGTATTCTAGATACGTCTTAATTGCTAAGGAAATATGAGTCCCTATTGTTGATTGACATATGCCACATTTGTGATATTGTCTGTCTGAAATCCAAAAAATGAAAAGAGGCCAGGCCTGAAAGAGCTCTTAAAAATAGCACAGGGTTCTAAAATATTGATTGGAAACCTCACCTCTTGAAGTTTCCAAACCCCTTGTGCTGTCAAAAGACCCTCAGACAGCTTCCCATCCCCAACCTGTAAGACTTGTATCCATTAAGAATACAGTCCAGGAAGGACGAACAAAAGGAGGCCCCCTGAATAAAATGATGATAGACTAATCACCAAAACAGAGAGAGTAGCGTGTTAGGATTTAAAAATATCTAAAAACAATCCCTGTATCATTGATTCAGTATGCAAAGCAGAAAGAGATCTCAATGCTGCAGTTATGAGACCTAAAACTTTCATGCACATAGCCACTGAATTTAATTTTCTAGACTGTTAGACAGGCTAACGTCCCTTACAATTGACATGTCTAATAAAGACAAAAACATGAACACAGAATCCATCTAGAAACCCAAAAAGAAATTTCCCTTTTCTGAGGAATCACAAAACTCTTTGGTAAATTAAATCCTCTAACCATGTTTTGAAGAAACAAAACTTAGTTGATTCATGAGAGATTCCACAAAAAGAAAAGTCCATATATTTGAATACTGCACATTAATATGTATGTATTGGATACTTGTAAAGCGCGTCTAATCACCCGTAAGGGACTCATGATGCTGCTCATTTAATTGACCTCAGAAAGGATGAAAGGCTAAATGGACCCCACCAGGAATCGAACCAGCAACCCTCAGGTTGCTACAGAGCTCAGCCATAGTTCATTAGCATGCTGAGCTATCTGTCCGGCTTTAATAAAAGAAAAGTTTAAGCTAATACTAGGATACCATCCAAATAAGGAAGCACCACAATACCCTACTGTCTGAAGACAGAAAGAAGGGCACCAAGAATCTTTAAGAAGATTCATAAAGTTGTTACTAAACCAAATAGGCAAGCAACAAATTGGTAAAGCTTAAATAAAAACTCAGAATGCACAAGTGGTCTGAATGAAATAAGATATGAGGATAAACATCCTGAAAAATGTAGTGGACATAAAATGACCTTAACAAAAAGGCATAATAGTCCTTATAACACTAACTTAAAAATTGAGACTCTAACAAAACAATATAAAAGCTTTCAGATCCAAGAATAGACTGAATAAACATTTCTTCTTAGGGACAAAGAATAGAATCGAATAGAAACCCAAAAAGAACTGGCAAAGAAAGATTCTTCCCATAGGAGGTCTCATTCTAAAAATCTATTCAAATCCTAAGAATAATATAGAATTTGGACTGAGTTCATCAAAAAACAATTTAATCTGCCTCCCACCAGAAGGACTGGTTTAAGAACTGCACCTTCATGCAGTCTAATAACTAGTAATTTATAAAGCGTTTTTCTCCCAGAAGGACACAAAAATGCTTCTTCAGTGCTTACACTCTGAGTTAACCAAATTAGCAGCTGATAAAAACAGTAGTTATTACTACTCAAATAAATTGTACACAATAAATTGACCTCAAAGGCCAAAGGGCTGTATTAACCCTGCCGGGAAATTAATCTATGATCCTTGGATCAAGAACAAGCGTTTGTAGTCAGGACTTTCACCAACTGATCTAAATCACCGGACTAAAAGTAGGGCAGAAAAAAACTCCAAACCTCCAGAAATAGTGGAGATAATAGAAATCAAACAAATTATTATCCTAACAAGAGAGAGATAATAAAATATATTTGAAATCATAATTATATAGTAAACATAATTAAATGTATATCTAAAGTAAATAAACAGAGTTATATACTTAAGAATCTGAAACTGCTTATGCTAACTGTTCAACAAAGGCTAAGAGAACAGTAATGTCAGCCACAGATAAAGCTGAGCCAAAAATATAAACAGTACATGAATATGCTCTACTGAGGTTATATTCAAATTCTAAGGAATCCTGAAAACAAGTACCAATTTCCATAGAAATAGTAGTACAGTCCCAAAAGGGAATCAGAATAACCATTCTCTAGAATATAATACAGATAGTATATTGAATAGGAAAAAACCTCAAAAGCAAACATGTTAAAGTCCAGATTTGAAAAGGATTATTAAAACTCCTAAAAGCTATAAATTTAAACATTTTTTTAACAAAGAACAAAAAATGTTCAAATGAAAAATAAGGAGAATTTGTAACAAACTGTCTGATACAGGGACCTTTGAGCCAAAGAAACCTTCATCAGTAGAATAAATTTAAATATTTTGTCGGTCAGAATAAAATTAATTAAATCTTAACAATTTTGAAAAGACCTCGAAAGTTTACTTAAAGGCATAATAGCAGTCATAACCTTTTATGATATAAGCAACTAGATGTGATGTTTGCAGATGAAATCAAGTACATGAACTGAATATGTAAAAAGCAGTAAATGTTATTGTACATGTAGAAACATTGCTAGCATAAAACATAAATGCCACATAATTGAGCTGAAGAAATAACAACAGCTTAAACAATGAAAAGAACACATTTAGCAGTGTAGAATTGTGTTCCAGGGCATCATAGTTTCTACAGTAACATCAGAGTTAGGATCAGAATGAGACATGTCGCAAAATGTAACAGAAAAAGAAAAATAACATTAGGCAAAACATTCAATTTCCACAATGTAACAGTTTCAGGAGAGAAAAACAAAAGCAGGAATAATAGCTTTCAATATTCATGAAAACAGTGAGCAATAGAGGGAGAGGGGTAAAATAACTAAAATTTGGCGCCAAGACTGATGAATTACGCAAAAAGAAAAAAAAATGTTGGCGCAAAACTAACACCAGGAAATGACACAACTCGCTTCATAACAAACGCGGTTTTGCGCCAAAACAACTAGCATCAACAAAGACGCAGGAAATGACATTTGCACCATCAAAGGTGCAACTTCGCACCAAAAAAATTTGTGCCAAGAATGACGCAATAAAAAACAGCATTTCGTTCCCTCGCGAGCCTAGATTTGCCCGTGAAAAAATGAAAGTCAAATTAGAAAAAAGACTGAACCCCAGGTAAGAAAAAAGTTTAAATAAACTTCCCAAACATGATTCCTATACTGAAACTGTTTAGGCTGCAAAGGGAAATACACATAAACCTGACTAATGGCAAATAGAAGTAAAATACATATATTTAATACTTTCTATTAATACATAAAGCGCCAAACCATAGCTGAGAGTGTCTTTAATAATGATACATACTTACCGAAAGACACCCATCCACATATAGCAGATAGTCAAACCAGTACTGAAAACTATCAGCAGAGGTAATGGTATATAAGAGTATATCGTCAATCTGAAAAAGGGAGGTAGGAGATGAATCCCTACGACCGATAACAGAGAACCCTTGAAAAGATTTCCCACAAGGAAAACCATAAAATCAATAGGCGATACTCTCTTCACATCCCTCTGACAAACACTGTACTCTGAGAGGAATTGGGCTTTAGAATGCTTAGAAGCGCTTATCATAGAAGAAATCATAAAAAACAAGCACAAACCATAGGAGGCAAAGTTTGTAAAACTGAATTCTGGGTGTGGTGAGGGCTCTATCTATAGGCATTCTGAGGTTTGGGAAACTTTGCCCCCTCCTGGTAGGAATGTATATCCCATACGTCACTAGCTCATGGACTCTTGCCAATTACATGAAAGATATATATATATATATATATATATATATATATATATATATAAAACAACATTTATTCTATAGACACATTAAATTGATTGAATATAGGTCATTAATCCATTGAGAAACATAATTTATGTAAGAACTTACCTGATAAATTCATTTCTTTCATATTAGCAAGAGTCCATGAGCTAGTGACATATGGGATATACATTCCTACCAGGAGGGGCAAAGTTTCCCAAACCTTAAAATGCCTATAAATACACCCTTCACCACACCCACAATTCAGTTTAATGAATAGCCAAGAAGTGGGGTGATAAGAAAAGAGCGAAAGCATAAAAAAAATAAGGAATTGGAATAATTGTGCTTTATACAAAAAAATCATAACCACCACAAAAAAAGGGTGGGCCTCATGGACTCTTGCTAATATGAAAGAAATTAATTTATCAGGTAAGTTCTTACATAAATTATGTTTTCTTTCATGTAATTAGCAAGAGTCCATGAGCTAGTGACGTATGGGATATAAATACCCAAGATGTGGAACTTCCACGCAAGAGTCACTAGAGAGGGAGGGATAAAATAAAGACAGCCAATTCCGCTGAAAAATTAATCCACTACCCAAATCAAAAGTTTCAACTTAAAAAATGAAAAAAACTGAAATTATAAGCAGAAGAATCAAACTGAAAACAGCTGCCTGAAGTACTATTCTACCAAAAACTGCTTCTAAAGAAGAGAAAACATCAAAATGGTAGAATTTAGTGAAAGTATGCAAAGAAGACCAAGTCAATGCTTTGCAAATTTGATCAACAGAAGCTTCATTCTTAAAAAGCCCAGGAAATAGAAACTGACCTAGTAGAATGAGCCGTAATCCTCTGAGATGGGAATAATCCGACTCCAAATAAGCATAATGAATCAAAAGCTTAACCAAGATGCCAAAGAAATGGCAGAAGCCTTCTGACCTTCCTAAAACCAGAAAAGATAACAAATAGACTAGAAGTCTGTCTGAAATCTGAGTAGCTTCAACATAATATTTCAAAACTCTTACCACATCCTAAAGAATGTAAGAATCTTACCAAAAAATTCTTAGGATTAGGACACAAGGAAAAGACAATAATTCCTCCACTAATGTTGTTAGAATTCACAACTTAGGTGAAAATTGAAATGAGGACAGCAAAAAAAAAAAAAAAAAAAAAAAAAAAAAAAAAAAACACCTTATCCTGATGAAAAACCAGAACAAGGAGATTCACAAGAAAGAACAGATAATTAAAAAATTGTTCTAGCTGAAGAGATGTCCAAAAAGAACAATACTTTCCATGAAAATAATGAATGTCCAGAGCAAGCATATGCTCAAAATAGAAGAGCCTGAAAAACCTTCAGAACCCAATTAAGACTCCAAAGAGGAGAAATTGGCTTAATGACAGGTTTGATACGAATAAAAACCTGAAAAAAATGATGAATATCAGGAAGTAACACTGCCTTATCCTGATGAAAAATCAGAAAAGGATATTCACAAAAAAGAGCAGATAACTCAAAAACTCTTCTAGTAGAAGAAATAACCAAAAGGAACAATACTTTTCCAAGAAAGTAATTTAACGTTCAGAAAATGCATAGTTTCAAACGGAGGAGCCTGTAAAGCCCTCAGCACCAAATTGAGACTCCAAAGAGGAGAGATTGAATTAATGACAGGCTTGATATGGACCAAAGCCTGTACAACACAATGAATATCAGGATGATTAGCAATCTTTCTGTGAAAAAAGAACAGAAAGAGTAGAGATTTGTCCTAACAAAGAACTGAAGACAAAACCTTATCCAAACCAACCTGAAAAAATAATAAAATTCTATGAATTTTAAAAGAATGCCAAGAAAAATAGGTCTTCCAGACTCAATATAAATCTTTCTAGAGACAGATTTATGAGCCTGAAACATAGTATTAAACAATGAGTCAGAAAAAACCTCTATGACTAAAAACCAAGCGTTCAATCTCCATCCCTTCAAATGTAATGATTTGATATCCTGATGGAAAAAATGGCCTTGAGAAAGAAAAGGTCTGGTTTAAACGGAGGTGTCCAACGTTGGCAACTGGCCATCCGAATGAGATTCGTATACCAAAACCTGAGAGGCCATGCTGGAGCTACCAGCATAACAAACAAATACTCCGTAAGAATTTTGGAGGAAGAACTAGAGGCGGAAAGAAATAGGCAAAAAGATAATTCCAAAGAAATATCAATGCATACACTACTTCCGCCTGAAGATTCCCGGACCTTAACAGGCCCCTGGGAAGTTCTTTATTCAGTTGAAATGAAAAACATATCTGGGTAAGAGAGACCATTCTCCCGGAAGAAAAGCTTGATTAACAGAGATAATCCGCTTCCCAAATATCTATACAGGTATACCCCGCTCATACAGCGGGTTAGGGACCGGAGCCCCACTGTAAAGTGAAAACCGCCTTAAAGTGAAACAAGGCAGTTTTAGCTATCTTTTCACTTGCCAATGTGTTTAAAAACTTAAAAACATGTTTAAACTAACTTATATTAGAGGTGCAATATTGCTATGTTTAGTTTAACACTAGCTCAGCACAGCATTCAATAAATACTGTACCTGTAAAATAGTGACAATTACTGTAGTAAAATTTGCCAGACTATAACACTGAGACACAGATTGCACTGTAATGCTGTAAACAGAGTGAACTGTGCATAACAAATGGTGCCAGTCACTTTTCTCGCAATCTCACGAAGATTACAGCACTGTTTCAAATATTTGGAGGTTGAACTTCAGCTCCACAAAGCGATGTATTAGCGAAGCGCTGTAAAGTGAGGTATACCTGTACCTGGGAAAAAAAAACACAGAATTTAGATAGGAGCTGGATTTAGCCCAAGCTAATATCCGAGACACTTCTGTCACAGCCTAAGGACTGATAGTCCTACTCTGATGATTGACATATACCATAGTAGTGATATTGTTTAAAAAACATTAAACGTCTCTTCTTCAAAAAGAAACAAACTGAAAAAACTCTGAGAAAGCACGGAGTTCTAAAATATCAAATGGTAATCTCGCCTCCTGAGATTTCCAAACCCCTTGTGCTGACAGAGATCCTCAGACACAAACACCTTGCTCTACTGGGAGCTAACTGCTGATTGGTTGAGGCACATATACCTTTTGTTATTGGCTCACTCAATGGGGCATATTTATCAAGCTCCGTGTTTCTAAAACTCCAAAACATGTTCGCCTGCTCTGAGGCGGCGGACAGACATCACCAGAAATCAACCCGATCGAATATGATCGGGTTGATTGACATTCCCTGCTAGCGGCCGCAAATCTGCAGTGGGCGGCATTGCACCAGCAGTTCACAAGAACTGCTGGTGCAATGATAAATGCAGAGAGCGTATGCTGTCGGCATTTATCGATGTGCAGCGGACATGATACGCAATATCGGATCATGTCTGCTCGCACAATGATAATTTGTGCCCTATGTGTTTAGCTAGCTCCCAGTCAATTATGAATGAAACATTTTTGTTTAAGAAGCAGCGGTCTTTAGACCGCTGTTTAACAGCTCAGTTTAAAATAACTGTAGACTAATTTAACAAAGGTGATTAACAGTCCAACCAATTGCATGAGAGTAAAGTAAAGCATTGCATGAGCTTTTGAGGGCAGTGCAATGACAGACAGATTTCCTAATTGGGAACCTGCCCACATGCTCATTGATAAATGGAACCCATAGTCTGTATGGTCCATTTTAGTTCTTTTGACAAACTCAAATGATTTAACTTAGCAGGTCTTACCTCACAATTATCCTAACCTTTATACTAAAACAATATGCCTCACAATTGTGAGTAGATATGACATGAAATATATTCTTAAAAGTCTTGGAAATGCAGTAAAAATTGAGATTCCAAACAAAATGTTAACAGATTTTTAGACCACAAACTGGAACAGGTTTTTTCTATAAATACCTTTAGACAGTTATTTGCTGCATATCAGTAGCCGTGATACAGTTTTTGCATGCATCAGTAACCCCTGAGTAATTAATTTGAATTATTAATAAAGTTTTACAATTGAAATGTTATTTTGGGTTACATTTTTTTCACTACTTAGTTACAGATTCTTTAAACAATATATTTTCTGAAGAAAAGTGAAACTCAAAATAATGATATTTCTATGCAAACTAAAGCAATCAACACATTGTTAGAAATCAACAATTGTTCATTCATGAAGAAAACCGTATAGATCATGAAATGGAAAGTGTTATCCATGTTTTAATCAGTTTTCCTTCTCTGTAAAATAGGAACGAGTTCACTCTCAGAAGTTTAGATTTTTTTTTTTTATTCAACAATCAGTATTTCAAAGCCCAGATATTGTAGACCTGTAGGCTTATATCAGAACTGATCAGAAGCGCTTCTTGTAATAATTGAGTTATTAGTTGAAAAGGAAATTTGCACTCAGGCGGTGTAGCTGCAATAAAACATGTACATTTATGTTGTCACCTACTGAGGCTAAGTCACTTCAGCTTTCATATTTGATTTGTGTGAAGGGATGTCATCTGAAGGCAGTACCAACAGTGTGAGCTTGCACTAGAAATTGGAAGTGACACATTGTGCAGTAATGTTGCTGCATGCCCTCGGCAGTCATTGCTTGTTTGTCTTTTTAACTCTTTATCTTTGTTACACACAGTCTAATCTTTTTGGAAAATAATTTTCAAAGCTTTTGTATCAGATCTGAATATAGAATAAATATACAGATCACTAAAATATAATTATTTACTCTATCCGTCTATCCATCCACCTTAGATCCAAAAAAATAGATTTATAAACTTCCAAACTTGAGTTAACTAATTTCACATAATTGAATATTACTATACAACCGTAAGCATGTTATGTTGTTTAATTTAGTACATAAAAAAATCCTAATAACTAGATTATCAAAACCGTACACAGTACACACAGAATATAGTAAAACAATTAATGTTAATTAATTTAATTAGGATTTAGTAGACTAAGTTGTAATACCCCACTGGAAAAAAAAGAAAATGTAATAGTTCTGTGCCGTCATGATATTAGTTGGTGTTTTAAAAGCAGCAGTATAACACTATGGGCTAGATTACAAGTGAGGCAGTAACGTGTTTGCGCTAGCGTAATCATGTTTTTGTGAGCCATTTTAATTTAGCTGATATTACAAGTGAAGTTCAATCGCGATTGCGCTAGCTCATTCGCCCTTCATGCTTCAATCCTTTCCACGATCTCAGAGGTGTGGTTAACTGTTTTCTGAAACTAAAAACTTGCACAAAACACTTAAAAAATACATTACACTCATATTAACACTGTCAAATAAAAAATATTTTAAAAAATATTGCACAAAAAATGTTATAAGGCAGAGGTGGGCAAGAGGTAGATCGCGGTCTACCAGTGGACCTCGAGTGAATGACCAGTGACCGCCTGGAAGATTTCAAAAGTCTGCATAATAAGGGAAACATTTCTCACACATCTAGATTCTGAATGAAGAGCCTCGTCACCGTAGATGTATGAGAAATGTTTCTTTAATGCAGACTTTTGAAATCGGCTATGAGTCTATGACGGCGGTTTGTGTACTTCAGCATGTGCGACGCGGCTGTAGCTGAACTCACTGCCCCAGCTTTGGTTACTGCCTGTCCCAAACTCTCCTACTTTTTTTCTCAAGAGCAATCAGTCCATAGTACAGACTCTTCATGCGCCAGGCTGAAATGCTGTTTGGTTTTCCTGGATTTGGCCGTTTCAGGTCCTGCTTTGTCTGATATTCTGCTGCTACTTTCTAGTTCTGTCCTCTGTTACTTGTCACCAGGCTCTGCTGGGTGAATGGTCTGGTGTTTTTATTCCCAGGGTCTGTTACTCCCACTCAGGTTCTGATACTTTTCTGACACACTAATATTAGCTATATTTTGTGCTAGTTTCTGCAGCTTTCTGTCCCCAGAATTTGTTGTCACCAAATTGTGCCGGTCAGTGCTGTTGCTGCTATACCAGTCTCTGGTTGCTGTGTAAGGAAGCACAGAGCCTGCAGGTCCTGCTGCTGTCACAGCTATTTGCAGTAGTCTTCAGCTAGTAGCGGACAGATGGAGAGCAGCCAACAGGACCTGCCCTCTAATCATCCTGACATAGCATCCAGCCAATAAAATTACTTTGTAGAATGAGTCTGTCTATGATTGGCTGAGAATAGTTCATTGTCATCATGGTACCGGAGCTGTGGGTTTCTCATGTGTTCCAGGCTTGACTACTCCGCTAGCCCTAGACTTGAGTCATGTTGATTGTGAGACTACTTATTCATACACAGGCGCGATACACAGATAAGTTTGCTTGATGGTTCCAGCGTGACGTAAAGAGAGAGCTCTGGCAGTAAGTAAAGAGCGTGGCTGTGTTTATTATTAAAGAGCGCAGCTGATTTTTAAAGCTATACAGTATTTGTGATAAAAACAATTTTTTTGTTAGATGACCACGTCACTTTGAATAAAATTAGAGGTAGTCCTTGCCTTACAAAAGCCTGCCCACCCCTGTTATAAGGGCTCAAAGATTGGAGATCTCGGGTGTTAGAAAAAAAAAGGCAGGCAAATAGAGACACATGCATATACATTGCTAAAGATGTATTTGTATATATATATATATATATATATATATATATATATATATATATATATATATATGTGTGTGTGTGTGTTTATATATATATATATATATATATATATATATACATATATATATATGTTTATATATGCGTACATATATATTAATGTATATACATGTATATATGTATATATACAGTCATATATACACATATAAAAACATTATTATATATGTACACACATATAGACATACAGTATAAATAAGTGCAATAGAGCCCTTTGCCATTAAAAGGACATTTCGGTCAAAATTTAAATGCACATAGATGAATTACATCTTTAAATAGAAACATATTTGCAATATATATGTATTGGCAAAAATGCTTCTAGCAAAGGTTATCACTGTTGTAGTGTTAACATTTTTCTCTGCACAAGCATTAGAAACATAGCTAGATAATCTCTGTGCACTACCATTTTAAACACTGCAGCTGCTCAAAACACAAGTGAGGCTTGTATCACTATCAGATTACCAGATGGTACAAGCACCTTAGGCTCTCTGAGCAAGTGCAGTGTTTACAATGCTTGTGCACGGTGCATACTTAAATACACTTTTGAACTATAGCTTTGATTAGAATTATTTTTGCTATTAAATGTAT
Organism: Bombina bombina; assembly: GCF_027579735.1. Classification (NCBI taxonomy): domain Eukaryota; kingdom Metazoa; phylum Chordata; class Amphibia; order Anura; family Bombinatoridae; genus Bombina; species Bombina bombina. The sequence goes on from NC_069499.1 coordinate 790,375,096, forward strand.
AATACAAAAATGCTTCTATTCAAAACTGAAATGCATCTGTGTGGATTCTAATTTTGGCTGGAATGTCCCTTTAAGTAGATAAAAACATGATAAAACATATTTATGTAATATTCATATTTAATCCCTTAATGACACATGTCGTACAGGGTACGTCATACAAAAACTGGTCTTTAAAGACCAACGATGTACCCTGTACGTCGTCAGGGGTTTCAAGCGGCTGGAAGTGATCCTGATCGCTTCCAGCCACTTTCAAGGTATTGCCGTGATGCCTCGATATTGAAGCATCACTACAATACCTTTTTTTGCACACCGATGCAGAGAGCCTGATCTCTACACTAAAGCTAAAATCAAACCCTTCAAGCCCCTTACAAGCTACCTAATATGTCTTTTAATATATATATATATATATATATATATATATATATATATATATATATATATATATATATAAATACCTTTTATTTTAGTATTGGCAGACTTTCTGCCAGTACTTAAGAAGGCGGGGACAATAGTGGGGGGGAGGAAAGACAGCTGTTTGGGAGGGATCAGGGGGTGTGATGTGTCAGGTGGGAGGCTGATCTCTACACTAAAGCTAACATTGACTCTGCAAGCTACCTAATTAACCCCTTCACTGCTGGGCATAATACAAGTGTGTTGCACAGCAGCATTTAGAGGCCTTCTAATTGCCAAAAAGCAATGCCAAAGCCATATATGTCTGCTATTTCTGAACAAAGGGGATCCCAGAGAAGCATTTACAACCATCTTTGCCATAATTGCACAAGCTGTTTGTAAATATTTTCAGTTTGAAACCTAAAGTTTGTAAAAAAAACTTTGTGAAAAAGTGAACAATTTTTTTATTTGATCGCATTTGGCAGTGAAATAGTGGCAGTAAATATACCAAAATGGGCCTAGATCAATACTTTGGGTTAAATTAACCCTACAAGCTTCCTAATTAACCCCTTCACTGCTGGGCATAATACACGTGTGGTGCGCAGTGGCATTTAGCGGCCTAAGAACCATTTGTACCATAATTGCACAAGCTGTTTGTAAATCAAAATTTCAGTGAGAAACCTAAAGTTTGTGAAAAAAATTGGGAAAAAGTGAACTTTTTTGTATTTGATCGCATTAGGCGGTAAAAGGGTGGCATGAAATATACCAAAATGATCAATACTTTGAGTTGTCTTCTAAAAAAATATATTTACATATATATATATATGTCAAGGGATATTCAGGGATTCCTGAAAGATATCAGTGTTCCAATGTAACTATCGCTAATTTTGAAAAAAAAAAAAGTGGTTTGAAATAGCAAAGTGCTACTTGTACTTATTGCCCTATAACTTGCAAAAAAAGCAAAGAACATGTAAACATTGGATATTTCTAAACTCAAGACAAAATTTAGAAACTATTTAGCATGGGTGATTTTTGGTGGTTGTAGATGTGTAACAGTTTTTGGGGGTCAAAGTTAGAAAAAGTGAGTTTTTTTTCATTTTTTCCTCATATTTTATAATTTTTTTTAATAGTAAATTATAAGATATGATGAAAATAATAATATCTTTAGAAATTCCATTTAATGGCGAGAAAAACTGTATATAATATGTGTGGGTACGGTAAATGAGTAAGAGGAAAATTACAGCTAAGCACAAACACAGCAGAAATGTAAAAATAGCCTTAGTCCCTAACGGACAGAAAATGGAAAAGTGCTGTGGTCCTTAAGGGGTTAATACATATTTTAACTATATTTTTACTGAAAATATTACACATTTACTAATACGAATATACTATGTTGTTTGTGCGATGGGCGTTTGGATTTTTTTCAAAAAATTTTTTTCCATTGACTTCTATGGGGAATGAGAAAAGGACATGGAGTTTGTGCGATCTCAGATGTTAGGTTTTTTTCCACTTTTTTTCTCCTTTGATCTTTATGGGAGAATACGCGCACACGCACACAGAAATTTAAGTTTGTTTTGTCAAACAATTCTGGCTAACGCTAGTGCAAAATACGTTGTTTTGGAACTTGTAATACGAAAACAACCCTGCAAGCGCAAAAATGAAAATCAAAAAAATACTGTGCCACTTATAATCTGTCACAGGGCACATTAGCAATAAAATGGGTCATACTCAGTAGATCAGTAGCTTTAAACATGGAGCCCTTCTAGATCTGCCCTGGTTGACTGTAAGTGCTATTGTTGTGAAGTGTAAGCATCTAGGAGAAACAACAAACCAGCATTGAAGTGGTAGAACACGCAAGTGCTGAATAGGGTAGCACATAAATACCATCTGCCGCCTCTGGAAGCAACAACAGCACAAGAAATTTGTGTCAGGAGCTTCATGAAATGGGTTTCCATGGCCGAGCAACTGTACACAAGCCTCACATCAACATAGGCAATGCCAAGCGTAGGCTGGAGTGCTGTGATCAAGTGTGGAGGTCCCGCATGAAACGTGTCTGCTTTCATCTGCCTTTTTTGACCATTCTTTTGTATCTTTGAATGGTCTTATTCTATTGCCCTTCTTTTTGTTTTTAGTGCACTGTTTTTTCTCCAATAAATTTTCTTTTTATCCATCATACCACTGTGTTTGGAGTTTGTTACACAGTTAGCCGGAACATTTTGAATATAGTACTTTTTTCCTGTGACGTCAGAGACGGAGACACACTTCCTGGCTACTTTGAACTGCCGTACGGAATGTTAGACAGTGTGCACACACTGAAGATACACTGAAGACACGCAGAAGAGGCCATTTCAACACGGAGGTGGTAAGCACCGCTTTTTCTTTTGTTTGTATTGGAGTGCTGTAAAGCCACTGGATACTGGAGCAGTAGAAACGTTCTCTGGAGAGATGAATCACGCTTACTATCTTGCAATCTGATAATATAATCTGAGTGTGGCAGTTGCCAGGAGAATGCTATCTACCAGAATGCAAAGTTTGGTGGGAAATCAAAAATTATGTTGGCCTATTTTTGAAGATTTGGGCTAGGCCCCTTAGTTCCAGTGAAGAGTCAACTTAATACTACATGATACAAAGATATTTTAGACAATTAAGTGTTTACAATTATGTGGGTCTCTGTGAATAAAGTGAGGTCATTGGTTTAATGAGTTTGGTGGTGTAAAACATCTTGAGTGGCCTGTAAAGCGCCCTGACCTCAACCACACTAAATACCTTTGTAAGAATTGAAATGTCGATTGCGAGCCAGACCTTTTTCTTTAACATCAGTGCCTGACCACACAAATACTCTTTTGGCTGTTGGCTCCAAAAACCCTACACTCTTACCAAAATCAAGTGGTGTCTGGCAGCGTGCTCCATGTTAAAGGGACAGTCTGCTCCAGAATATTTATTGTTTAAAAACATAATGCATTTATTGCCCATTCTCTAGTTTTGCATAACCAACACGGTTATATTAATAAATATTTTACCTCTGTGATTACCTTGTATCTAAGCCTCTGCAGACTGCCCCCTTATTTCAGTTTTTTTACATACTTGCAATCAGTGCTGACTCAACTCTATGGGAGTGAGCACAATATTATCTATATGGCACAAATGAACTAATGCTGTCTAGCTATAAAAAAACCCATCAAAATGCACTGAGATAAGAGCAAGTCTTCAAGGCATAGGAATTAGCCTTGATGACAAAGAATTTAGCTTTCAACAAAGAATACCAAGAGACGAAAGCAAATTTAATGATAAAAGTAAATTGCTTGCTACCACAAAGCCAAGGCAGAAATACTACGTGCTCGGGTTCCAGAACCCCTACACAGCTCCCTTCCAAAGAAGGACCACTCCCAACCAAGGGAGATAGGACACTGAACTACAGCGTCCCAGCACCAGAATCCAGGCCCAAGACCTCATGCACCCCAGGTAAAATGAGAAGAGAAGGACCTCTGGTGCTTCATAGATACTGTATTCTGAAAACCTCCCCGAAGGAGGGCAAACGCAAAGGAACCGCTTCCCCAGCCATAGGCATGGAGAAGAGATTGGAGAAGAGATGAGAGAAACTGTAAAAAAACAATTGCCAAAAGACCATTCAGCCATACCGACAGCTCAGTTGAAACAAACAACCACGAGCCCACATCAAGGTGCAATAGCTGTCCTTGACAACAACTGTAAGATCCCGCCTGAGAGACAGCAAAACTAACCCTTAGGCAGTTATCAAATCTCCCCTGAAGGGACTTGCGAATGTTCCAAAACCAAAAGGACTGATCCAGATCCGGACTCCACATCTCAGACAAGAGACATGGCCTTAAGCCAGACCACCAGAATCCGAGACCAGTCGATGTTCTAACCCCCTGAAGAACCATTTAGTCACCTCATACAGAGGAGTGCACCCTAGGCAGTGCATCACACACCCCAATGACCCTGGTCATTGGATTCTTGAAATAGTTTCAGACCAAAGAGAGACATCGTAACAGGCCTAAGAAGAGGGCAACCAGCACCCGGAGGTGCATTTGAATAATGGAACCTCGGCATGCAAACCCAGAGAGCTAGATCTCTTAGAGAGTCAAAGGGGAACACCCCCCTCTAAGACCAAAGGTTTACAAGGGACAGGCTCCAAACAAGCCTTTAGGATGAGAAGACGATAATATCTCCAAGAGCCCTACAGGATCAGTCTCCCAGAAAATGCCAAGGGAAAAAGTAACAGGGACTAATCCCAACCCCTGCGCTCCCAATAGAAGACCATGCAACATACTAAAAAAGGAAGTAATAAGGACATACCCGAACTTCCAGACACAGATGACCCAACCATACAAGATGGGAAAAAGTTGCCCAGCAACCTACGAGAAGTACTTGCGACTAGGCCACAAAAAACAGACATCCAGAAGATACCAGAGTGAAAACAAAAATCGCCATCCATCTGGTACCCCCTCAACAGTAGGAATGGGAGGCGGACCGATGCAGTCCCTCCAATTTCTAATAATGGAGGCAACACGAAAAAATGAGCACTTTCAAAGTGAACAACCCAGCACCCGATAGGATAACTGGCACAACGTGGGTGACATGAACCATAATGAACAGCTGCTAGCGCCCGACCAGGACCCGTCTGGTATGAGAACACTCCGAAACTGTCCAAGGTCCAAGAAAAATCGAAGCCCCTGAAGGGATCAATAACAAACTATAAACATAATTATGTCATTATATAGTACTGCACAACTTCCGAGGAAGTGCTCACACGACAACAAAATTGCAAGTATCAGTTCCAGAGAAGATACATTCCCAAAACGTAAAATTATAACAGACATGAGCTTCGTAAAACAAATTAAGCACATCCTATCTGAATCAAATAAAATGAAGGCAGTACCCATGGGTGAACGCCCAAGGAGAATGGGCACGCTAACAGGACCAGCCGATCAGGGGCCCCATTCTCCAAATCTCAGAACTGGAACAGATACTTAAAGAAAAGAAAAACTGAGATGTCAGGAGATTGACTTCATCCTCATACGCCTAACCCAGTTTGCCATCCGGCACAGAAGACCAAGGATCCCTCAGCCAAGTAGGACTGGAATCCTCCAGCACCGCCAAAACATGCCTTAGTAGTACATGAACTCATGAAGACATGTAAGTCTATAACGGAAGGCAAAATGTTCCCCCGCCAGATCGATGGCAATCTCACGCTCGACAGACCCTGGTTAACAGAACACGGACAGTATCTTAAAAATTCTCTTGGGAGATATAAATGTGCCAGCGCCATAGTTATGGCCAATCAGAACCAACGCGTAACCTCTGGAGGAAACAAGTTGCCTTCTGGAGAAGGAGTAACGGCAATAGGGACACCTGCTTGTGTAGCAAAAAAAGGTTCTGGGGCGTGCACCTCACTGGACATGGAATCCTCAGGGGTGAATGGCTCAATGCAATCTATGCTCCCTGAATCGGGGGAAGAGAGTACTCTAGCATGGAAATCGGAACATAACTGATGGGCATGGATAACCCAGGCCATTTCATACTCCTCACAAGACGTATTCTCCGAGTTGGAGATGTCCGTCTCTAAAAAATCTGAATTCTTCATAACTTGGAGATTGCAAATATGGACAAAATCTAAATGGCACCTTACACCCCCAATGGTTGGGGCACTCACCACCTCCTGTGGTCAGAGTACTCGGTCAGAGTATGGAAATGGAATTACAACGTGACCACACCCGGTCACGCGGTGCACCGTGTAAGCTAGCAAAAAAGGCGCGCCAGTCTAAAGGACCGTGTAGTATGATGATAAGGCCGTTATGTTCCAAATAGCCATGAGCCCAAGCATCACTACACATTAGCAGACAGAATCATATAATAAACACGATTAAAGTCCCCCCTGTTCAATAACCCCCCACAAGAGATATTAACCCTTGATTCCATAAGATAAAGGAGTCCCACTGGGACCCTAAATTCTTTTGTTAACATTAAATTCTCATATTGAAATAAAATGAAATGCTCTTACCGGAATTTATGCCGTGGAACAGGAACACGGCTCTTCAAGTGTGACAGATAGTAGCATCGCTTCTGACATAGACTTTAGTGAATAAAGGCAGGCAGCGAAACTTCTCAACGCTGATTGCAAAGGAGCGGTTAACATAAGTCGGGATGGTTTCGCAGAGACGACACTCCCTGCATTTCCAGACTCTAACTTTCATCCATGCTCTCACTGAGAGGCTGAAAGGATTACTTAAAACTCCAGTCCCATTTCGAAGAGTACTACCCTCCATAAGAGACGAAGTTCAATCTTCTGACACTTCTCTGCCAACCTCCTGCGACAAAAGGCAAACAATGACTGGGGAATGAAGGAAGTGGGGGAGGTATTTAAGCTTTTGGCTGGGGTGTCGTTGCCTCCTCCTGGTGGTCAGGTTCTGAGTTCACAAAAGTAATGAATACAGCTGTGGACTCTTCCCGTTTAAGAAGAAAAAGAGAGAGCAAGAGATGCAAGCATGGCAATTTTAATGCAGTCACGCATCTTTATCCCTGATACCGTCTAAAAAACAAAATTAACACTGAACATAATTTGTGATAAAAACTTGACAGCGAAAGCAAAAGGAGAAAACTCTATTTTCTGACAATTCATTTGTATTATTGTATTATAAGCCTGTTATATCAAGGCATTGCTCATTAATAATGTATTCTATGTTTTTGCTGCTAGCATATTCATCTGACACTGTAATAAATAATCATTGTGATAATTAAATCAATCAGCTTATTATTTTTTGCACTCAATACATTTCTATGAATATGTTCCATACTAGCTTGGGGACCTATATACTGCCATCATTTTAGTTTTAGACTGTTTAAAAGCTAGAGTCTCTGTCTATTGTTATCATACCACTGTGAAATGGTATATTTATTTTTAGTGATGCGTTTTATCTATGGATCATAGGTACCTAAATGATACTGTCTTAATTGTAATGGCTATTGTGACAGGCCTTTTCTCTTCACAGAATAACTAGCTCATTAGTTGCAAATTTTTTATTATTTTTTTTATTTTTTTTTTTAATACAGTATTCTCACAAAGCTGCAAAAAAAACATTATTGATCAAAGGCTTATGTCTTCCTTTATTCTGGTTAATGATCATCTTATGACTGGCTGAGGAATGAAAAGCAGCTGTTATTGTTCTATCATTAAAGAATGAACTTAAAAATAAAAATCATATGTAGTAAGCAAAACTTCCAGCTAGGTGTCTGAAGTCTAATGAGATTTTTAATAACTCTTATTAAATTAGAATATGTGCTACTATACATATGTAGAAAACAAAACATACACACAATCATATTTAAAAATAAATAAATAATAATAATGTGATATATATATATATATATATATATATATATATATACACACACACAAACACACACATATATAATACATATGTGTGTGTGTCTGTATGTATAACGTGTTATATTATTGGAAAGTTGAGGATTTTGTGGTTAATTATACTCTTAGAACAAATATAGTTAAATGGACTGTCTAGTCTAAAATAAACTTTCATGATTCAGATAGAGAATGTAATTTTAAACAATTTTCCAATTTACTTTTATCACCAATTTTTGTTTTGTTCTCTTGGTATTCTTAGTTGAAAGCTATACCTATGCGGTTCATATGCTAATTTCTAAGCCCTTGAAGGCCGCCTCTTCTCTCATGGCTTTTTGACAGTTTTTCACCACTAGTGGTGGAGTTCAGGTGAGCCAGCTCTGATTGGCTAACATGGATGTCTTTTAAAAGAACTGAAATAAGGGGGCAGTTTGCAGAGACTTAGATACAAGATAATTTCAGAGGTACAAAGTGTATTTATATAACAGTGTTGGTTGTGCAAAACTAGGGAATGGTTAAAAATGGATTATCTATCTTTTTAAACAATAAAAATTCTGGTGTAGACTGTCCCTTTAAATATTAAGCTAATATGAATAACTTATACAAAAGATACTGAAACCTTTTCAATTTATATAGTTAAATTAACACTATTATTATCTATCAAGTATTCTTATTCTTCATATTGAAACAAAAAAGGAATTCAAAATTTAGTGGATGAACAGAGCTCAAATTATCTGCACACACAGTGATATGATCATGGTTAGTTGTACAACATGTAAGCACTTGATTCTTGCACAAATGTGTAAATGCAAGAATATTCAGTGTATTCATAAGATGGAGAAGCCAACTGTATAAAGATATAATATTTTTGGTCTGCTTAAAACTGGTAATTTCTGTTTGATCTCTAGAAATCTGAGAAAATTAAACTTGATGAACTTTTGTCTCTCAGTTTTTATCTGCTATATAAGGACATGGAAAAAAATGTGTGTGTGTGTGGAGGGGGGGGGGGGTTACCAGCCCTTTTGAGTTTACTCTGTTGGAATATATATATATATATATATATATATATATATATATATATATATACAGGGAGTGCAGAATTATTAGGCAAGTTGTATTTTTGAGGATTAATTTTATTATTGAACAACAACCATGTTCTCAATGAACCCAAAAAACTCATTAATATCAAAGATGAATAGTTTTGGAAGTAGTTTTTAGTTTGTTTTTAGTTATAGCTATTTTAGGGGGATATCTGTGTGTGCAGGTGACTATTACTGTGCATAATTATTAGGCAACTTAACAAAAAACAAATATATACCCATTTCAATTATTTATTTTTACCAGTGAAACCAATATAACATCTCAACATTCACAAATATACATTTCTGACATTCAAAAACAAAACAAAAACAAATCAGTGACCAATATAGCCACCTTTCTTTGCAAGGACACTCAAAAGCCTTCCATCCATGGATTCTGTCAGTGTTTTGATCTGTTCACCATCAACATTGCGTGCAGCAGCAACCACAGCCTCCCAGACACTGTTCAGAGAGGTGTACTGTTTTCCCTCCTTGTAAATCTCACATTTGATGATGTGTTCTCATGGGGTTCAGATCAGGTGAACAAGGAGGCCATGTCATTAGATTTTCTTCTTTTATACCCTTTCTTGCCAGCCACGCTGTGGAGTACTTGGACGCGTGTGATGGAGCATTGTCCTGCATGAAAATCATGTTTTTCTTGAAGAATGCAGACTTCTTCCTGTACCACTGCTTGAAGAAGGTGTCTTCCAGAAACTGGCAGTAGGACTGTGAGTTGAGCTTGACTCCATCCTCAACCCGAAAAGGCCCCACAAGCTCATCTTTGATGATACCAGCCCAAACCAGTACTCCACCTCCACCTTGCTGGCGTCTGAGTCGGACTGGAGCTCTCTGCCCTTTACCAATCCAGCCACGGGCCCATCCATCTGGCCCATCAAGACTCACTCTCATTTCATCAGTCCATAAAACCTTAGAAAAATCAGTCTTGAGATATTTCTTGGCCCAGTCTTGACGTTTCAGCTTGTGTGTTTTGTTCAGTGTTGGTCGTTTTCAGCCTTTCTTACCTTGGCCATGTCTCTGAGTATTGCACACCTTGTGCTTTTGGGCACTCCAGTGATGTTGCAGCTCTGAAATAAGGCCAAACTGGTGGCAAGTGGCATCTTGGCAGCTGCACGCTTGACTTTTCTCAGTTCATGGGCAGTTATTTTGCGCCTTGGTTTTTACACACGCTTCTTGCGACCCTGTTGACTATTTTGAATTAAACGCTTGATTGTTCGATGATCACGCTTCAGAAGCTTTGCAATTTTAAGAGTGCTGCATCCCTCTGCAAGATATCTCACTATTTTTGACTTTTCTGAGCCTGTCAAGTCCTTCTTTTGACCCATTTTGCCAAAGGAAAGGAAGTTGCCTAATAATTATGCACACCTGATATAGGGTGTTGATGTCATTAGACCACACCCCTTCTCATTACAGAGATGCACATCACCTAATATGCTTAATTGGTAGTAGGCTTTTGAGCCTATACAGCTTGGAGTAAGACAACATGCATAAAGAGGATGATGTGGTCAAAATACAAATTTGTCTAATAATTCTGCACACAGTGTATATATATATATATATATATATATATATATATATATATATATATATATATATATATATATAAAACAACATTTTAAATTAGGGGGAGATAAAAGGCGAGTATAAAATCCTCCACTATGCACAAAATATAAAAAAAATAACTCATTGTTTAGTTAATTAACAAATCTAGACAGACCCAGAGGCTTGTTTTCCCCCAGAAAACCTCTGAATTACATTGTTTCCAATGCAGCAAAGGATTCTGGGTAAGATATGCAAATTAAGTACACAATGACACACCTTTTTACTGCAGTCTGCTTTTCAGCAGGTTCCCTTTACGCCAAAGTATCGCTGTTCACACAGCTTATAAACTTAGCTAGGGTTAGTGCAGTGATCCATAACCATCCCAGGACAGACTGTTTTGTGGATATTGCCACTCATCAGCTGGGAGAAGGTTAGAATCACTGCTGGGTGAAGTTGATTCCAGGCAGAATACAACAACATTTTAAATTAGGGGGCGATAAAAGGCGAGTTTAAAATCCTCCACTACGCACAAAATATAGAAAAAATAACTCATTGTGAAGTTCATTAACAAATCTAGACAGACCCAGAGGCTTGTTTTCCCACAGAAAACCTCTGAATTACATTGTTTCCAATACAGCAAAGGATTCTGGGTAAGATATGCAAATTAAGAACACAACACACCTTTTTACTTCAGTCTGCTTTTCAGCAGGTTCCCTTTACACCAAAGTATTGCTGTTCACACAGTTTATAAACTTAGCTAGGGTTAGTGCAGTGATTCATAACCATCCCTGAAAAGCAGACTGAAGTAAAAAGGTGTGTCATTTTGTACTTAATTTGCATATCTTACCCAGAATCCTTTGCTGCATTGGAAACAATGTAATTCAGAGGTTTTCTGTGGGAAAACAAGCCTCTGGGCCTGTCTAGATTTGTTAATGAACTACACAAAGAGTTATTTTTTCTATATTTTGTGCGTAATGGAGGATTTTAAACTCGCCTTTTATCTCCCCCTAATTTAAAATGTTGTTGTATTCTGCCTGGAATCAACTTCACCCAGCAGTGATTCTAACCTTCTCCCAGCTGATCAGTGGCAATAACCATGAAACAGTCTGTCCTGGGATCGTTATGAATCACTGCACTAACCCTAGCTAAGTTTATAAGCTGTGTGAACAGCAATACTTTGGCGTAAAGGGAACCTGCTGAAAAGCAGACTGAAGTTAAAAGGTGTGTCATTGTGTACTTAATTTGCATATCTTACCCAGAATCCTTTGCTGCATTGGAAACAATGTAATTCAGAGGTTTTCTGTGGGAAAACAATCCTCTGGGCCTGTCTAGATTTGTTAATGAACTACACAATGAGTTATTTTTTATATATATATATATATATATATACATACAGGGAGTGCAGAATTATTAGGCAAGTTGTATTTTTGAGGATTAATTTTATTATTGAACAGCAACCATGTTCTCAATGAACCCAAAAAACTCATTAATATCAAAGCTGAATAGTTTTGGAAGTAGTTTTTAGTTTGTTTTTAGTTATAGCTATTTTAGGGGGATATCTGTGTGTGCAGGTGACTATTACTGTGCATAATTATTAGACAACTTAACAAAAAACAAATATATACCCATTTCAATTATTTATTTTTACCAGTGAAACCAATATAACATCTCAACATTCACAAATATACATTTCTGACATTCAAAAACAAAACAAAAACAAATCAGTGACCAATATAGCCACCTTTCTTTGCAAGGACACTCAAAAGCCTGCCATCCATGGATTCTGTCAGTGTTTTGATCTGTTCACCATCAACATTGCATGCAGCAGCTAACACAGCTTCCCAGACACTGTTCAGAGAGGTGTACTGTTTTCCCTCCTTGTAAATCTCACATTTGATGATGGACCACAGGTTCTCAATGGGGTTCAGATCAGGTGAACAAGGAGGCCATGTCATTAGATTTTCTTCTTTTATACCCTTTCTTGCCAGCCACGCTGTGGAGTACTTGGACGCGTGAAATGGAGCATTGTCCTGCATGAAAATCATGTTTTTCTTGAAGGATGCAGACTTCTTCCTGTACCACTGCTTGAAGAAGGTGTCTTCCAGAAACTGGCAGAAGGACTGGGAGTTGAGCTTGACTCCATCCTCAACCGAAAGGCCCCACAAGCTCATCTTTGATGATACCAGCCCAAACCAGTACTCCACCTCCACCTTGCTGGCGTCTGAGTCGGACTGGAGCTCTCTGCCCTTTACCAATCCAGCCACGGGCCCATCCATCTGGCCCATCAAGACTCACTCTCATTTCATCAGTCCATAAAACCTTAGAAAAATCAGTCTTGAGATATTTCTTGGCCCAGTCTTGACGTTTCAGCTTGTGTGTCTTGTTCAGTGGTGGTAGTCTTTCAGCCTTTCTTACCTTGGCCATGTCTCTGAGTATTGCACACCTTGTGCTTTTGGGCACTCCAGTGATGTTGCAGCTCTGAAATATGGCCAAACGGGTGGCAAGTGGCATCTTAGCAGCTGCACGCTTGACTTTTCTCAGTTCATGGGCAGTTATTTTGCGCCTTGGTTTTTCCACACGCTTCTTGCGACCCGGTTGACTATTTTGAAGGAAACGCTTGATTGTTCGATGATCACGCTTCAGAAGCTTTGCAATTTTAAGAGTGCTGCATCCCTCTGCAAGATATCTCACTATTTTTGACTTTTCTGAGCCTGTCAAGTCCTTCTTTTGACCCATTTTGCCAAAGGAAAGGAAGTTGCCTAATAATTATGCACACCTGATATAGGGTGTTGATGTCATTAGACCACAAGCCTTCTCATTAAAGAGATGCACATCACCTAATATGCTTAATTGGTAGTAGGCTTTCGAGCCTATACAGCTTGGAGTAAGACAACATGCATAAAGAGAATGATGTGGTCAAAATACTCATTTGCCTAATAATTCTGCACTCCCTGTATACATCCCACTTCTGTGAGTTCATTTGACAACTTTATGTGCATACATATAATTATAGCTTATACAGTTCTGACGGGAGAAATATCCAAACTGTATTAGGTTCTTGGTTTTATAAGCAGTTTGTCTTTCCAACATTCCTCAATGGAATAAGGTAGAGTAACTCTTATGGGAGTAGGTGCGGCTTTCAGTATAACGGATATTCTCTGTTATCCGCCCTTGGTAAGCAACTGTAATACAATTATAGAAAACAAAAGCGCAATCTAATCTAAGCGTAGGAGGGTATATGGGAGAATGCAAACTGGATGATTAAAGGGACATGAAACCTAAACATTTTCTTTCATGATTCAGATAGAGAACACAATTTTAAACAACTTTCCAATTTACTTTTATTATTTAATTTGCTTCCTTCTCTTGTTATCCTTTGCTGAAATGTTTATCTAGGCAAGCTCTGGAGCAGAAGAGAACCTAGGTTCTAGCTGTTGATTGGTGGCTGCATATATATATATTGATTGTGATTGGCTCACCCATGTGTTTAGTTAGAAACCATTACTGCATTGCTGCTCCTTCAACAAATGATACCACGAGAATGAAACAGATTAGATAATAGAAGTAAATTAGAAAGTTGTTCAAATTTGTATTCTCTATCTGAATCATGAAAGAAAAAAATTTGGGTTTCATGTCCCTTTAAGGACACAAAAAGATGGACTTTCCTATTCATGTTTTTTGAACATAATTTAAACACGTGTACTATATCTTCCTCTGAGCTATACACTAAACAAAATCAATATATTATTATACATATAGAAACAAGAGGGTTATATGAACCTGCTCCTAAGAAAATTACATTTTAAGGTGAGATTTTGTAAAAAAAAAACAACAACAAAAAAACTATGTGATGATTTAATTTAGGTGACATTTGTAGTCACATACAGTCAGAGACTTTAAGAGCTAAGATATCAGCATCTCTAAATAGGTTTTAAGGTTTTATAACATTTAAAACTGGTTATAGTCAGGGAGTTCCATAGGCTTAGGAACTAGAAGCAACATAGAATGTAAGGGGAAGTGCTAATGGTGACTAAAAAGTGTATGTGAGAGGAAAGCACTTTTCTGTGAACTCCTTGAAGAAACAAGCTTGTCTTGTATAAGGTCCTATATAAGGTCTTTTATAAAGGCTTTATGAGTAAAAATGAGATCTTTTCATTTCTAATGGTAGACATGAGAGGAACTGGAACAGAGAACCAACAGATGATGAGGGATAGATTACATATTTAATATAAACCACTGTTTCCTTCTTTGCCCCCTGCACATGCACTTTATCTAAGTTCCACATCTAATGGACTTCTTTGCAACATCTGTCAAAAACTAGGTTGATAAAGAAGGGCTTTTCCTTAGTCCCAATATGCTTATATTGTGGCCTGGTAGGGGCATTTGAAGAATCCTGCCATAAGGTATGAAATGACTTCAGAGATTGACACAATCACTTGTTCAGCCTTTCTAATGTTACAGAATAACTATGATCATAAAAAAAGGGTGTGAATAACTCTGTAATGTGGTCAAATGTGTAATGTAAAGTTTGTCACTGTATTAAATGTGAAAGGTCAGATACAGAGTCAAATACAAGAAATGTTACATGCAAACCATGGTGAATTGGGCACCTAAAAAACATAATTTATGTAAGAACTTACCTGATAAATTCATTTCTTTCATATTAGCAAGAGTCCATGAGCTAGTGACGTATGGGATATACATTCCTACCAGGAGGGCCACAGTTTCCCAAACCTCAAAATGCCTACAAATGCACCCCTCACCACACCCACAAATCAGTTTAACGAATAGCCAAGAAGTGGGGTGATAAGAAAAAAGTGCGAAAGCATATAAAATAAGGAATTGGAATAATTGTGCTTTATAAAAAAAAATCATAACCACTTCAAAAAAGGGTGGGCCTCATGGACTCTTGCTAATATGAAAGAAATGAATTTATCAGGTAAGTTCTTACATAAATTATGTTTTCTTTCATGTAATTAGCAAGAGTCCATGAGCTAGTGACGTATGGGATAATGAATACCCAAGATGTGGATCTTCCACGCAAGAGTCACTAGAGAGGGAGGGATAAAATAAAGACAGCCAATTCCGCTGAAAAATAATCCACACCCCAAAATAAAGTTTAAATCTTATAATGAAAAAAACTGAAATTATAAGCAGAAGAATCAAACTGAAACAGCTGCCTGAAGTACTTTTCTACCAAAAACTGCTTCAGAAGAAGAAAACACATCAAAATGGTAGAATTTAGTAAAAGTATGCAAATAAGACCAGGTTGCTGCTTTGCAAATCTGATCAACCGAAGCTTCATTCCTAAATGCCCAGGAAGTAGAGACTGACCTAGTCGAATGAGCTGTAATCCTTTGAGGCGGAGTTCTACCCGACTCGACATAAGCATGATGAATCAAGGATTTTAACCAAGATGCCAAAGAAATGGCAGAAGCCTTTTGACCTTTCCTAGAACCAGAAAAGATAACAAAATAGACTAGAAGTCTTTAGGAAATCTTTAGTAGCTTCAACATAATATTTCAAAGCTCTAACTACATCCAAAGAATGCAACGATCTTTCCTTAGAGTTCTTAGGATTAGGACACAACGAAGGAACCACAATTTCTCTACTAATGTTGTTAGAATTCACAACCTTAGGTAAACATTTAAATGAAGTTCGCAAAACCGCCTTATCCTGATGAAAAATCAGAAAAGGAGACTCACAAGAAAGAGCAGATAATTCAGAAACTCTTCTAGCAGAAGAGATGGCCAAAAGAAACAAAACTTTCCAAGAAAGTAATTTAATATCCAGCAAATGCATAGGTTCAAACGGAGGAGCTTGAAGAGCCCCCAGAACCAAATTCAAACTCCAAGGAGGAGAAATTGACTTAATGACAGGTTTTATACGAACCAAAGCCTGTACAAAACAATGAATATCAGGAAGATTAGCAATCTTTCTGTGAAAAAGAACAGAAAGAGCAGAGATTTGTCCTTTCAAGGAACTTGCAGACAAACCTTTATCCAAACCATCCTGAAGAAACTGTAAAATTCTAGGAATTCTAAAAGAATGCCAAGAAAAATGATGAGAAGAACACCAAGAAATGTAAGTCTTCCAGACTCGATAATATATCTTCCTAGACACAGATTTACGAGCCTGTAACATAGTATTAATGACAGAGTCATTAAGGAACAATACTTTTCCAAGAAAGTAATTTAATGTACAGAAAATGCATAGTTTCAAACGGAGGAGCCTGTAAAGCCCTCAGCACCAAATTGAGACTCCAAAGAGGAGAGATTGAATTAATGACAGGCTTGATATGGACCAAAGCCTGTACAACACAATGAATATCAGGATGATTAGCAATCTTTCTGTGAAAAAAGAACAGAAAGAGTAGAGATTTGTCCTAACAAAGAACTGAAGACAAAACCTTATCCAAACCAACCTGAAAAAATAATAAAATTCTATGAATTTTAAAAGAATGCCAAGAAAAGTAGGTCTTCCAGACTCAATATAAATCTTTCTAGAGACAAATTTATGAGCCTGAAACATAGTATTAATCAATGAGTCAGAAAAACCTCTATGACTAAAAACCAAGCGTTCAATTTCCATCCCTTAAAATTTAATGATTTGAGATCCTGATGGAAAAAATGGCCTTGAGAAAGAAAAGGTCTGGTTTAAACTGAGGTGTCCATCGTTGGCAACTGGCCATCCGAATGAGATTCGTATACCAAAACCTGAGAGGCCATGCTGGAGCTACCAGCATAACAAACAAATACTCCATAAGAATTTTGGAAGAAGAACTAGAGGCGGAAAGAAATAGGCAAAAAGATAATTCCAAAGAAATGTCAATGCATACACTACTTCCGCCTGAAGATTCCCGGACCTTAATAGGCCCCTGGGAAGTTCTCTATGAGATGAAAAACATATCTGGGTAAGAGAGACCATTCTCCCGGAAGAAAAGCTTGATTAACAGAGATAATCCGCTTCCCAAATATCTATACCTGGGATAAAAACCACAGAATTTAGATAGGAGCTGGATTTAGCCCAAGCTAATATCCGAGACACTTCTGTCACAACCTAAGGACTGATAGTCCTACTCTGATGATTGACATACACTATAGTAGTGATATTGTTTGAAAAACATTAAACGTCTCTTCTTCAAAAAGAAACAAACTGAAAAAAACTCTGAGAAAGCACAGAGTTCTAAAATATCAAATGGTAATCTCGCCTCCTGAGATTTCCAAACCCCTTGTGCTGACAGAGATCCTCAGACAGCCTCCCAACCAAAAAGACTCGCATCTGTAGAGATCATGGTCCAGGTTGAAAGAAACAAAGAGACCTGTAGAACTAAATGATGGTGATCTTAACCACCAAATCAAGAGAGATAAATATTAGGATTTGAAGATTTAAAATGCGAAATCCTAGAATCCCTGCACCATAATTCAGCATGAAAGACTGAAAAGGTTCTTTCTATTGAAAATGAGCAAAGGGAATTAAAACCAATGCTGTGGCCATAAGAACTAAAACTTCTATGCATATATAGCAACTGAAAGAAATAATAGAGACTAAAGGTACCGACAAACGGAACACAATAAAATTGTCCCTTGTCTGATAGAGACAAAGACAGAGACACAAATATCTGGAAACCTAAAAAAAGGTGACCCTTGTGTGAGGAATCAAGAGCTTTTGAAAAAAAGATCCTCTAACTCTGTCCTGAAGAGCAAAGTGAATCATATGAGATTCCGCATCCTCAGAAAATAATCTGAATGAAAACAGAAAAATGAAAATATGCATTTATTGTATCTAATGAAAACAAATAATGCTATCACTGACCAAAAGGCAGAATAGTTTGAATAAAACTCCAAAACCTAGTTCCCAAAAATGGAACTGGAAGAAATACCCCAGAAGATTCCAGGTCTGAGCAGCGCTTGAACCCCATGGGTGCCCAGTCATGCTTCAATAGTACCCAAAATATATAGGACCGAAACACACTTAAAGAAAGTGTTAGCCTTACTGGAATAAAATCAAAGAAATTTGGACCGAATAGAACCAAATAAATTTCAAAAAAGTCTTAACCTACCCCTTGCCAGCCAAGCTGGAATACGGCACGTACATCGCAATATTAGGGAGCTGATTTCGAACTGAAAAATTTCCAATTATAAACATGTTACTTGGGAAAGAATTCAGGAATTTGTTCCTTAATAAGAACAACCAAACTAGTATAAGCTTAAAGTTTTAGTCTTAGAACTCAATCTTGAAGCCCAGAGTAACAGTTAAGAATTGAACCCAATTATAAAACAAATAATTGATTATCTTAGAACAAAAGAAATATGGATTTTATAAAAATCACAAAATTATTCTAGCTAAAATAGCTAAAGACATAGATTAACCCTCATTTTCGAAAATATTAAATAAAATCAAGACACAAATGAAATTATTAGCATGATAGTTCAGTTTAAAGAAACAGTCAATACAGTGGACTTGCATAATCAATAAATGCAAAATAACAAGACAAATGCAACAGCACCTAGTCTAGTAAATGTTGTCCCTTAACAATGCTAAAATAAATCATAATTTGATACTTGATCTTAAAGTAAACAGAACAAAAATTAAGCAATTTCAAAATCCAAATAAATCACAGGACCAAGAAAAGTACCTGAAACTAAATAATTTTCCATAAAAAAGATACAACCATCTAAAGGAAAATAAATACTATTTTGCTATAGAAACAATAGCATAATTAGTAGGAGTAGAGATAGCCCCAAAAAATTGGAGAACCCTCCAAATTGAATTTAACTGCTGGCAAAGAATATAGTTTAAAACCTTTGAAGAAGGAATAAAAGAAAATTCTCAGCCTATTCCATTCCCTAGTATGGGGAATTGGAAAGAAAACCTCTGAAAACACAGAAGAATAAATAGGCAGAAATAGTGTCAGCTAGTCTTAAAGAACTAGTTACCTTAATATCCAAAATAATCAACACCTTTTCAACAAAGAACAAATGTACTTTAATAAAAAAAATAATAAAAAAGTAGATTTGTTAGAGTCAATATCTGATGAAGAAAATTCTGAAAGAGAAAAAACATCATCAGAGAAGGATAAATCAGTATGTTGTTGGTCATTTGAAACTTCAATAATTAAAAAAGAAGTGAAAAAGACCTAAAATTTTTTATTAGAAGGCACAAAGTCAGACAAAGCCTTTAAAATAGAATCAGAAAAATATTTCTAAATATTTCTTGTACATAAGATGTAAGAATGGCAATATATAAAGCATAAATACTAATGGATTCTGCATGTAAAAGTATATCATAATAACTTATTACAAACCATAGCTAAAGATAAACATTTATAACATTTAAAATAAATGAACTTAGCTTTGGTAGAACTGAAACTCAGTTAAGCGTTTTTCCAGAAGTGGCTTCTGATTCAGGGTCAATCTGAGACATCATGCAATATGTAATAGAAAAAGCAACATATAAAGCAAAATTGATCAAATTCCTTAAATGACAGTTTCAGGAATGGGAAAAAATGCCAATGAACAAGCTTCTAGCAACCAGAAGCAATAAACAATGAGACTTAAATATTATGGAGACAACAATGACGCTCAAATTTTTTAGCGCCAAAAAAGCCGCCCACATTATTTGGCGCCTAAATGCTTTTGGCGCCAAAAATGACGCCACATCCGGTAACGCCGACATTTTTTGGCGCAAAAACATCAAAAAAATGACGCAGCTTCCGGCGACACGTATGATGCCGGAAATTACAAGAAAATTTTTGCGCCAAGAATGACGCAATAAAATGAAGCATTTTCAGCCCCCGCGAGCCTAACAGCCCACAGGAAAAAAGTCAAATTTTAAGGTAAGAAAAAATTGATTTATTCATATGCATTATCCCAAATATGAAACTGACTGTCTGAAATAAGGAACGTTGAACATCCTGAATCAAGGCAAATAAATGTTTAAACACAAATATTTAGAACTTTATATAAAAGTGCCCAACCATAGCTTAGAGTGTCACAAAAATAAGACTTACTTACCCCAGGACACTCATCTACATGTAGTAGAAAGCCAAACCAGTACTGAAACGAGAATCAGTAGAGGAAATGGTATATACAGGGAGTGCAGAATTATTAGGCAAATGAGTATTTTGACCACATCATCCTCTTTATGCATATTGTCTTACTCCAAGCTGTATAGGCTTGAACGCCTACTACCAATTAAGCATATTAGGTGATGTGCATCGCTGTAATGAGAAGGGGTGTGGTCTAATGACATCAACACCCTATATCAGGTGTGCATAATTATTAGGCAACTTCCTTTCCTTTGGCAAAATGGGTCAAAAGAAGGACTTGACAGGCTCAGAAAAGTCAAAAATAGTGAGATATCTTGCAGAGGGATGAAGCACTCTTAAAATTGCAAAGCTTCTGCAGCGTGATCATCGAACAATCAAGTGTTTCATTCAAAATAGTCAACAGGGTCGCAAGAAGCGTGTGGAAAAACTAAGGCGCAAAATAACTGCCCATGAACTGAGAAAAGTCAAGCGTGCAGCTGCAAAGATGCCACTTGCCACCAGTTTGGCCATATTTAAGAGCTGCAACATCACTGGAGTGCCCAAAAGCACAAGGTGTGCAATACTCAGAGACATGGCCAAGGTAAGAAAGGCTGAAAGACGACCACCACTGAACAAGACACACAAGCTGAAACATCAAGACTGGGCCAAGACATATCTCAAGACTGATTTTTCTAAGGTTTTATAGACTGATGAAATGAGAGTGAGTCTTGATGGGCCAGATGGATGGGCCCGTGGCTGGATTGGTAAAGGGCAGAGAGCTCCAGTCCGACTCAGACGCCAGCAAGGTGGAGGTGGAGTACTGGTTTGGGCTGGTATCATCAAAGATGAGCTTGTGGGGCCTTTTCGGGTTGAGAATGGAGTCAAGCTCAACTCCCAGTCCTACTGCCAGTTTCTGGAAGACACCTTCTTCAAGCAGTGGTACAGGAAGAAGTCTGCATCCTTCAAGAAGAACATGATTTTCATGCAGGACAATGCTCCATCACATGCGTCCAAGTACTCCACAGCGTGGCTGGCAAGAAAGGGTATAAAAGAAGAAAATCTAATGACATGGCCTCCTTGTTCACCTGATCTGAACCCCATTGAGAACCTGTGGTCCATCATCAAATGTGAGATTTACAAGGAGGGAAAACAGTACACCTCTCTGAACAGTGTCTGGGAGGCTGTGGTTGCTGCTGCACGCAATGTTGATGGTGAACAGATCAAAACACTGACAGAATCCATGGATGGCAGGCTTTTGAGTGTCCTTGCAAAGAAAGGTGGCTATATTGGTCACTGATTTGTTTTTGTTTTGTTTTTGAATGTCAGAAATGTATATTTGTTAATGTTGAGATGTTATATTGGTTTCACTGGTAAAAATAAATAATTGAAATGGATATATATTTGTTTTTTGTTAAGTTGCCTAATAATTATGCACAGTAATAGTCACCTGCACACACAGATATCCCCCTAAAATAGCTATAACTAAAAACAAACTAATGAGTTTTTGGGGTTCATTGAGAACATGGTTGTTGTTCAATAATAAAATTAATCCTCAAAAATACAACTTGCCTAATAATTCTGCACTCCCTGTATAAGAGTATATTGTCGATCTGAAAAGGGAGGTAAGAGATGAATCTCTACGACCGATAACAGAGAACCTATGAAATAGACCCCGTAGAAGGAGATCATTGAATTCAAATAGGCAATACTCTCTTCACATCCGTCTGACATTCACTGCACGCTGAGAGGAAAACCGGGCTCCAGCCTGCTGCAGAGCGCATATCAACGAAGAATCTAGCACAAACTTACTTCACCACCTCCATGGGAGGCAAAGTTTGTAAAACTGATTTGTGGGTGTGGTGAGGGGTGTATTTATAGGCATTTTGAGGTTTGGGAAACTTTGCCCCTCCTGGTAGGAATGTATATCCCATACATCACTAGCTCATGGACTCTTGCTAATTACATGAAAAAAATATATGATATCCAAATATTGAACTGTCTAGAAGATGATCAAGGTTAGCAGTGCCATATAGAACTTTGTCTTGTAAAGTATGCCATAGTGAAATCAACCACATAAGCCATGTATGCAATGATATTAGATGCAAACATGAGATATCACAAATAACATTTCCTGCTGGATATTAAAATGTGGGAATGCATTTATGTGTGTATGTATTTGTATATTAATCTGAACAGACAAGAGTAAAAGTCCCTCTAATTGTGTGTGATAGATACATTTTTTAAAGTATTGTATCTACAATCAGAAATAGTATGATCATTAAACTTAACATTTCAACAACGTATACAAATTGTTTCATTATTGCAAGTTAAACATTATCACAATATACATTAATTATTTATTTTGCAGCTTTTTGCTGTAAAATACATCTAAAAAATGTGCTTGTTTGACTTTCTCCCAGGGAGGTTTTGGTTAATACTTTTAGTCAATGTAAGTTAGCTTTTGTTTACTTTTACCTTCCTCTCTAAGCTTCTATGGTGTCACATGCTTTTAAAATATGGATTATCAGTTTTGCATCAACTGTCATGATAGTTACAATTGCAAAGAATGATTTTCCTAAGTTGAATCCGTGCTAAACCACCTTAAGAAGGGCAGGCTACCCCAGTCTGCACATGTGCAAACAGAGTTTCTGCTATATCTGAATATTAGTTTGTGATTGGTTAGCAAGAGTTCTTTTGTTCTGGTGGAGAGGGAAATCAGTGAAAAGAATAAACATAAAATAATATACTCATTTGACAAAATAAAGATGCAGTTTTCATTGCAAAATTATTCTTTTATACAATTTGTGTTTAATGTCCTTTTAAAGGGATAGAAACATCAAAATTAAACTTGCATGATTCAAATAGAGCATGCCATTTTAAGACACTTTTAAATTCACTTCTATTTTCAAATGTGCTTTATTCTCTTAGTATCTCTTGTTAAAAAATGAATACACACATATCATACACTAGTGGGAGCTACTGCTAATTGGTGCCTGCACACATTTGTCTCTTGTGATTGGCTAAATAGATATTTTCAGCTTCCTGTCAGTAGTGCAATGCTGTCCCATCAGCAACGGATAACAGGAGACTGAAGAAAATTTGATAACATAATTAAATTAGAAATATGTTTAAAATTTGAAGTTCTATCTGAATCATAAAATAAAATTTGGGTGTTTACTATCCCTTTAAAAACAATTATGTGCAGGCATTTCTCATGTTTTTATTTTTTTATTATATAGATGATTTTAAACCAATAGTTATAGAATATCAATCTATCTATATATCATCTATCTATCCATTGTCTGTCTGTATCTATTTTACCTACAGAGCTCTAAGTTATTGTTGCTCTTGGTGATATCACTCATTGGAACCATGGTTTGCCACATTAAATAGAAATCTTTGGCAATAAGATAAAACAGGGAATAACTGAATTTCACCCCCCCCCCCACAAAAAAAGAAAGAAAAATATAATATAATACTTTGGTAGGTGGCAAGAAAAGATAGATCATTTCAGATTGTATCACTGAACTTAAGTTGTAAATTAAAATAAATATTTAGATAATAATTTAACAAACAAAATAAAAACTCCAGCTTTTCAAACCTGCCGATTATATTATGCGTGATTAGCAACCTATATTTAACTTACAGCACAATGTAGTTATAAAAAAAAAACACACAACAAAACATCAAATATAATTGGTGCAATTATCTGCTAGATTCAATTCTGTACAAAATAAAATCACATTAAATTGTTTAGCACAAAGCAAATCTTGCATATTATAGTGTTTCTATGAACTGTGCATGTTAATTGTTCAGAGAAACATTTTGTAGCAAAATAATACAATGAACAATTCTAAGTATTTAAAAGACTGTGTACAAAGTATATGACATGTTAGACTATACAGACTAGAAATACAATGTGTAAGAGAAATAATGCATTCAAGTTAAAAAAAAGATTATTTGCTTTTGTAACTTTTTTCCTATACATCAGATATATTGCTTGTCTTTTATTCATATTGTCCTTGAATGACCCTTGAGAAAAGGTGTGATAAAGGTGTCTGGTAATCATAAAGACTTGCTACAAAAGCAGGCAGCATTAGCAAGATGCATAAGGTCTGTGAGGTCTCTTAAAGAACACATTAAAGGAAAATATTACATTGAAAGCTTTCTAGTTCATTCAGGGTGTTCTATTAACTTCTCATTGAGAAAGAGAAGCACGTGCTGTACACAGTGATATGAAAGTTTTATACTTTTCAGTCTTCGTATTGTGTTCATAGCACTGTACTTTTGTTTTCCGTGTCTGCAATGTTTATTCTAAGCTTGTTGCATCAATAAGTCATCTGGACAAGAATACAGATTGAGTGGAGACTACTTACAGTACAAAGTCTATATATGGAACTTCCTACAAACAATCGGCTAGATCACGAGTTCTGCATTAGCCTTAAAAAGCAGCGCTGAGAGGTCCCAACGCTGCTTTTTAATGCCTGCTGGTATTATGATTCCTGCAGGTACAGGTGTACCTCTCACTTTTCTTCCGCGACTCGAGGCTACCGCAAATCCCTTTACGTCAATTGCATATCCTATCTTTTTAATGGGATTTGCCTAACGTTGGTATTACGAGTCTTGGAAGAAGTGAGCGGTAGACCCTCTCCTGTCAAGACTCCTACCGCATTTGAAAGTCAGTAGTTAAGAGTTTTATGGGCTAAAACCGGAACATAAAGCTCTTAACTAAAGTGATAAAAAGTACACTAACACCCATAAACTACCTACAGGGAGTGCAGAATTATTAGACAAGTTGTATTTTTGAGGATTAATTTTATTATTGAACAACAACCATGTTCTCAATGAACCCAAAAAACTCATTAATATCAAAGCTGAATAGTTTTGGAAGTAGTTTTTAGTTTGTTTTTAGTTATAACTATTTTAGGGGGATATCTGTGTGTGCAGGTGACTATTACTGTGCATAATTATTAGGCAACTTAACAAAAAACAAATATATACCCATTTCAATTATTTATTTTTACCAGTGAAACCAATATAACATCTCAACATTCACAAATATACATTTCTGACATTAAAAACAAAACAAAAACAAATCAGTGACCAATATAGCCACCTTTCTTTGCAAGGACACTCAAAAGCCTGTCATCCATGGATTCTGTCAGTGTTTTGATCTGTTCACCATCAACATTGCGTGCAGCAGCAACCACAGCCTCCCAGACACTGTTCAGAGAGGTGTACTGTTTTCCCTCCTTGTAAATTTCACATTTGATGATGGACCACAGGTTCTCAATGGGGTTCAGATCAGGTGAACAAGGAGGCCATGTCATTAGATTTTCTTCTTTTATACCCTTTCTTGCCAGCCACGCTGTGGAGTACTTGGACGTGTGTGATGGAGCATTGTCCTGCATGAAAATTATGTTTTTCTTGAAGGATGCAGACTTCTTCCTGTACCACTGCTTGAAGAAGGTGTCTTCCAGAAACTGGCAGTAGGACTGGGAGTTGAGCTTGACTCCATCCTCAACCCGAAAAGGCCCCACAAGCTCATCTTTGATGATACCAGCCCAAACCAGTACTCCACCTCCACCTTGCTGGCATCTGAGTCGGACTGGAGCTCTCTGCCCTTTACCAATCCAGCCACGGGCCCATCCATCTGGCCCATCAAGACTCACTCTCATTTCATCAGTCCATAAAACCTTAGAAAAATCAGTCTTGAGATATTTCTTGGCCCAGTCTTGACGTTTCAGCTTGTGTGTCTTGTTCAGTGGTGGTCGTCTTTCAGCCTTTCTTACCTTGGCCATGTCTCTGAGTATTGCACACCTTGTGCTTTTGGGCACTCCAGTGATGTTGCAGCTCTGAAATATGGCCAAACTGGTGGCAAGTGGCATCTTGGCAGCTGCACGCTTGACTTTTCTCAGTTCATGGGCAGTTATTTTGCGCCTTGGTTTTTCCACACGCTTCTTGCGACCCTGTTGACTATTTTGAATGAAACGCTTGATTGTTCGATGATCACGCTTCAGAAGCTTTGCAATTTTAAGAGTGCTGCATCCCTCTGCAAGATATCTCACTATTTTTGACTTTTCTGAGCCTGTCAAGTCCTTATTTTGACCCATTTTGCCAAAGGAAAGGAAGTTGCCTAATAATTATGCAAACCTGATATAGGGTGTTGATGTCATTAGACCACACCCCTTCTCATTACAGAGATGCACATCACCTAATATGCTTAATTGGTAGTAGGCTTTCGAGCCTATACAGCTTGGAGTAAGACAACATGCATAAAGAGGATGATGTGGTCAAAATACTCATTTGCCTAATAATTCTGCACTCCCTGTATTAACCCCTAAACCGAGGTCCCCCCACATTGCAAAGACTAAAATAATTTTTTTTAACCCCTAATCTGCCGACCGGACATCGCCGCCTCTTTAATAAATGTATTAACCCCTAAACCGCCACACTCCCGCCTTGCAAACACTAGTTAAATTGTATTAACCCCAATCTGCCGTCCCTAACATCGCCGACACCTACCTACATTTATTAACCCCTAATCTGCCGCCCCAACGTCGCTGCCACTATAATAAATGTATTAACCCCTAAACCTAAGTCTAACCCTAAGCTTAACCCCCCTAACTTAAGTATAATTTAAATAAATGTAAATAAAATTACTATCATTAACTACATATACTTACTTATAAAATAAACCCTAATATAGCTGCAATATAACTAATAGTTACATTATAGCTATTTTAGAATTTATTTTTATTTTACAGGCAACTTTGTATTTATTTTAACTAGGTACAATAGTTATTAAAAAGTTATTGACTATTTAATAACTACCTAGCTAAAATAAATACAAATTGACCTGTAAAATAAACCCTAACCTAAGTTACAATTATACCTAACACAACTCTATAATTAAATTAATTACCTAAACTACCTACAATTAATTATAATTAAATTAAATAAACTAAATTACGAAGAAAAAAACCCATTAAATTACAGAATTTTTGTTTTACAAATGTTAAAACTTATTATACCTAATCTAATCCTCCTAATAAAATAAAAAAGCCCCCCAAAATAAAAAAAAATTCCCTACCCTATACTAAATTACAAATAGCCCTTAAAAGGGCCTTTTGCGGGGCATTGCCCCAAAGTAATCAGCTCTTTTACCTGAAAAAAAGTACAATACCCCGCCCAACATTTACAACCCACCACCCACACACCCCTACTCTAAAACCCTCCCAATCCCCTCTTAAAAAAAATGTAACTATTAGTTATATTGTAGCTATATTACGGTTTATTTTATAGGTAAGTAATTAGTATTAAATAGGAATAATTTAGTTAATAACAGTATTTTGTTTTAGATTGATTTAAATTAGATTTAAGTTAGGAGGGGTTAGGGTTAGACTTAGGTTTAGGGGTTAATAAATTTAGTATAGTGGCAGCGATGTTGGGAGCAGCAGATTAGGGGCAAATAATTGTAGGTAGGTGGCGGCGACATTGGGGGCGGCAGATTAGGGGTTATTAAATAAAATGTAGGTGTCAGCGATGTTAGGAGCAGCAGATTAGGGGTTCATAGGTATAATGTAGGTGGCGGCGGTGTCCGGAGCGGCAGATTAGGGGTTAATAGTATAATGCAGGTGGCGACGATGTCGGGGGCGGCAGATTAGGGGTTAATAAGTGTAAGCTTAGGGGTGTTTAGACTCGGGTTCATGTTAGGGTGTTAGGTGTAGACATATTTTTTATTTTCCCATAGGAAACAATGGGGCTGCGTTAGAAGCTGAACTAGGGTTAGGTTAGGGTTGTTTTCAGGTGGCTCAGCCCCATTGTTTCCTATGGGGAAATCATGCATGAGCACGTTTAACCAGTTTACCGCTGACTTAAGCACCACTGGCACCACACGGCTCTACTGACAAAACTCGTGATCTAGCCGAATAATTTTTAGTAAGTGTAAGGATTTTTGCATCCACGTTGCTGAATTAAGAACTATATATAAATTAACACAAAACTTACAAAAATACTGGCAATTTTAAATCTAAAAGAAAGGTTATTAACAAAACAGAAAAAAAAACACAAATGTTGGGATTAAATGGAAAGGAACCAAAATCCTCCAACTCCCTATCCCAGCACATAACATTAAATACAGACCAGGGTACACGGCATGCTCATCAATTTAATCATGCTGGATAACACAAGTGTAATTGCTCAAAAACATATGCATATTCTAAAGGGTTCAGGGACTGGAATTCCTCATGCAGTTACACTGCAGGCACTATGTGTCCTCCTATCTGCAAGTATCACGGGCCAAAACCCAGCCATTTTCAGACTATCAGTTCTTGAACTCTAGAGAGTCACAAATTAAAAGTTATCCAGACAGTACAGACTATTATGCATCTGACCTATCTAAATGTAGATAGTATCTATAAATTAATTAGCATTCAGCTTCCCATAACTCACCTGTCACAATAGCTAGACACAATATCTACTATTCATGATGAATCAAGGATATCCATACGAATGCACACCAAAATTTGGAGAAAACGTATAGATACTGACAAAATTCATCAGTATTTATTTGTTTCCCTTAAATGTAGGGTGACCATATTTTAACCATTTAAGTAGGGTGATCATATTGCCGCTTTAAAAAGGGACACATATAAAAAAATACATATGTCAGGGCTGTTTTAATAAATGTTTTGCATAAGAACCCTGACATATGTATTTTTCATATGTGTCCCTTTTTAAAGCGGCAATATGATCACCCTACTTAAATGGTTAAAATACCTTTTGCGTACTGGAGAGCCACACTAACCCAGTCCTCTTCTTCGCAGAGCCTCGGCTGCACTAAAAGGAGGCTTAGCACAGTGGCTCCCCTAAAGAAGTGCGTCTGACGCTCTGTGAAAAAGAGGACTAGATTAGCGAGTCTCTCCACCGCAAAAGGTATAAAGCTACACGTGAACTTTTTCATCTGTAGCTTTGGAACATTTACATTCATTTAATGAAAATAAAATGTAAATGTTCTAAGAATATTCAGTATGCATTATGTTTAACACAAAACAAATATTGAATAGTGTAGCCAAGAAATATTCAGGGAAAGTCATTTCCTCGAATATTCGTTCCAAAAAATTTAAACCGAACTGAATTTTTCATGGCTACACATGTCTATTATATACTCTCACTCGCCACATTACTCCTGGCCTCACCCACAAATGCATTTCATCACTGCCTACTATATATAACATTTGTTCATGGTATTTTTATAAAAAGAATTTTGATCAAAACTGCTCTAGTTCCACCTATTACATGACCTGACTCACCTAATAACTTTCACAACCTACCTTATCTATGACATAACCATGGCCCAGTCCCTATTGTAGCAGCTCTGCCAGCTAAACACCTGTTGGGCACTCCCAAGCCCCCCTCTCTTCCTTGTCCCAGAAAGTACCCAGGAAATGTTGGAATGTGTGATACAAGACAACAAAATGTTCAATTCACAAGCAGTTCTCAGCTCTTATATGATCAACCAGCTAATTATCTATCCTGGCTCAATCCTAATTTTATGTTATAATGACAGAACATTCTGCTATTCTAAAAAAAATGATTTCATGCATTTTATACGGCAACCAAAGAAAGCTCAATTAGCTGTAGGCTTTTGTGATACAGTTTGTAAGTATAGAAAGGTATTTTGGCATTTTCGTTATCAGAAAGTCAACAAATATTATAAATGCAAACTTGTACAATTTGTCCATAGGGGAATGAACTAATTCTGATTGCAATTGCAGTAATTAAACAAATCGCTTGTTAACAATGTTGTGTAAATGATCTGCACTGTTTAAATTTACAATACAATTGTTAACTTGTTGCAGAAGATATTAGCTAAACAAACTGTTGTATATATATAGAAATCCAAAACAGATATATAACAGCAGTAATTTATTTATTTATTGCTTTGCTGTTATAACAATGGCCTTCCTTATTTTCTAATATAAGACAATACCAATTAGTGAAATGTGTGCTGTTTAAGCACTGGGGATTATTTATAGTGTTATTAAGATAGAACTGTTTAGTGACAGGGGGGAATGCATTTAAAAGTCTTGTCTGAATTGACCACTTTATTGATTCTTTATTTTGTATTTCAAAGTAATGCTATAACTGTGGCTAAGCATTGAATTAGAATTGTTGTGTGTTCTTTAAAAAGATAGTCTTGTAAAGGTCATGAATATAACTAAAGATAATTCTCTGGGAGATGGTCCAACGGACTAAGGTAGTACGTTTAAAATGTTCTTACCATGAAGACCCCTCTCTCAGGGGCGCGGAACTACTGCCAGTGCAGGGGTCCCACTGTACCGGGGCTGAGGACTGGGGGGGGCATGCAGGGCCATTTTAGGGGTGGATAAACCTGCCATTATATCTGCTCTAAGCTGAATACGAGTCTGGCACCAAAGGTTCTGACTCATTTTTTTGCGCTTGAATGCCATCTGCGTTCAAATTAAAAAATTAGCACAACCAGGTTAGTATCAGAAAGTAAAAAAAGTTATTGTGCAGCAAAAACCATAGGCACGTTAAATTCAGGACTTAAATATTGCTACCATTCTCATTCTCCCTATAGACTTCTATGTGGGTGGGGGCTACAAAATAACCTAATAGTTATCCCTCGCAAGCTAATCTGACAGTGTGCTAGATCAACTGCTCTAAAACCGAAGGTGCTTAAGGAATATTTCACATTTTTATGTTCTTCACAAGAAGAATATTTTATTTTTATATAGATATTTCTTTATACATATATACTGTATATATAATTTTTGTAAAATATATATCTATACCTATATATCAATATGAAAATATACATACATATATATATATATATATATATATATATATATATACAGGGAGTGCAGAATTATTAGGCAAATGAGTATTTTGACCACATCATCCTCTTTATGCATGTTGTCTTACTCCAAGATGTATAGGCTCGAAAGCCTACTACCAATTAAGCATATTAGGTGATGTGCATCTCTGTAATGAGAAGGGGTGTGGTCTAATGACAACAACACCCTATATCAGGTGTGCATAATTATTAGGCAACTTCCTTTCCTTTGGCAAAATGGGTCAAAAGAAGGACTTGACAGGCTCAGAAAAGTCAAAAATAGTGAGATATCTTGCAGAGGGATGCAGCACTCTTAAAATTGCAAAGCTTCTGAAGCGTGATCATCGAACAATCAAGTGTTTCATTCAAAATAGTCAACAGGGTCGCAAGAAGCGTGTGGAAAACCCAAGGCGCAAAATAACTGCCCATGAACTGAGAAAAGTCAAGCGTGCAGCTGCCAAGATGCCACTTGCCACCAGTTTGGCCATATTTCAGAGCTGCAACATCACTGGAGTGCCCAAAAGCACAAGGTGTGCAATACTCAGAGACATGGCCAAGGTAAGAAAGGCTGAAAGACGACCATCACTGAACAAGACACACAAGCTGAAACGTCAAGACTGGGCCAAGAAATATCTCAAGACTGATTTTTCTAAGGTTTTATGGACTGATGAAATGAGAGTGAGTCTTGATGGGCCAGATGGATGGGCCCGTGGCTGGATTGGTAAAGGGCAGAGAGCTCCAGTCCGACTCAGACGCCAGCAAGGTGGAGGTGGAGTACTGGTTTGGGCTAGTATCATCAAAGATGAGCTTGTGGGGCCTTTTCGGGTTGAGGATGGAGTCAAGCTCAACTCCCAGTCCTACTGCCAGTTTCTGGAAGACACCTTCTTCAAGCAGTGGTACAGGAAGAAGTCTGCATCCTTCAAGAAAAACATGATTTTCATGCAGGACAATGCTCCATCACACGCGTCCAAGTACTCCACAGCGTGGCTGGCAAGAAAGGGTATAAAAGAAGAAAATCTAATGACATGGCCTCCTTGTTCACCTGATCTGAACCCCATTGAGAACCTGTGGTCCATCATCAAATGTGAGATTTACAAGGAGGGAAAACAGTACACCTCTCTGAACAGTGTCTGGGAGGCTGTGGTTGCTGCTGCACGCAATGTTGATGGTGAACAGATCAAAACACTGACAGAATCCATGGATGGCAGGCTTTTGAGTGTCCTTGCAAAGAAAGGTGGCTATATTGGTCACTGATTTGTTTTTGTTTTGTTTTTGAATGTTAGAAAACATAATTTATGTAAGAACTTACCTGATAAATTCATTTCTTTCATATTAGCAAGAGTCCATGAGCTAGTGACGTATGGGATATACATTCCTACCAGGAGGGGCAAAGTTTCCCAAACCTCAAAATGCCTACAAATACACCCCTCACCACACCCACAAATCAGTTTAACGAATAGCCAAGAAGTGGGGTGATAAGAAAAAAGTGCGAAAGCATATAAAATAAGGAATTGGAATAATTGTGCTTTATACAAAAAAAATCATAACCACCACAAAAAAGGGCGGGCCTCATGGACTCTTGCTAATATGAAAGAAATTAATTTATCAGGTAAGTTCTTACATAAATTATGTTTTCTTTCATGTAATTAGCAAGAGTCCATGAGCTAGTGACGTATGGGATAATGACTACCCAAGATGTGGATGTTTCCACGCAAGAGTCACTAGAGAGGGAGGGATAAAATAAAGACAGCCAATTCCTGCTGAAAATAATCCACACCCAAAATAAAGTTTAATGAAAAACATAAACCGAAGATTCAAACTGAAACCGCTGCCTGAAGTACTTTTCTACCAAAAACTGCTTCAGAAGAAGAAAATACATAAAAATGGTAGAATTTATTAAAAGTATGCAAAGAGGACCAAGTTGCTGCTTTGCAAATCTGATCAACCGAAGCTTCATTCTTAAACGCCCAGGAAGTAGAAACTGACCTAGTAGAATGAGCTGTAATCCTTTGAGGCGGAGTTTTACCCGACTCGACATAGGCATGATGAATTAAAGATTTCAACCAAGATGCCAAAGAAACGGCAGAAGCTTTCTGGCCTTTTCTAGAACCGGAAAAGATAACAAATAGACTAGAAGTCTTTCGGAAAGACTTAGTAGCTTCAACATAATATTTCAAAGCTCTAACAACATCCAAAGAATGCAACGATTTCTCCTTAGAATTCTTAGGATTAGGACATAATGAGGGAACCACAATTTCTCTACTAATGTTGTTGGAATTCACAACATTAGGTAAAAATTCAAAAGAAGTTCGCAACACCGCCTTATCCTGATGAAAAATTAGAAAAGGAGACTCACAAGAAAGAGCAGATAATTCAGAGACTCTTCTG
This sequence comes from Bombina bombina, assembly GCF_027579735.1. Classification (NCBI taxonomy): domain Eukaryota; kingdom Metazoa; phylum Chordata; class Amphibia; order Anura; family Bombinatoridae; genus Bombina; species Bombina bombina. Next base: position 790,408,788 of record NC_069499.1, read on the forward strand.
GCAGAAGAGATTGCCAAAAGGAACAAAACTTTCCAAGAAAGTAATTTAATGTCCAAAGAATGCATGGGTTCAAAAGGAGGAGCTTGAAGAGCCCCCAGAACCAAATTCAAACTCCAAGGAGGAGAAATTGACTTAATGACAGGTTTTATACGAACCAAAGCTTGTACAAAACAATGAATATCAGGAAGATTAGCAATCTTTCTGTGAAAAAGAACAGAAAGAGCAGAGATTTGTCCTTTCAAAGAACTTGCGGATAAACCTTTATCTAAACCATCCTGAAGAAACTGTAAAATTCTCAGAATTCTAAAAGAATGCCAAGAAAAATGATGAGAAAGACACCAAGAAATATAAGTCTTCCAGACTCTATAATATATCTCTCTAGATACAGATTTACGAGCCTGTAACATAGTATTAATCACAGAGTCAGAGAAACCTCTTTGACCAAGAATCAAGCGTTCAATCTCCATACCTTTAAATTTAAGGATTTGAGATCCTGATGGAAAAAAGGACTTTGCGACAGAAGGTCTGGTCTTAGCGGAAGAGTCCACGGATGGCAAGAGGCCATCCGGACAAGATCCGCATACCAAAACCTGTGAGGCCATGCCGGAGCTACCAGCAGAACAAACGAGCATTCCTTCAGAATCTTGGAGATTACTCTTGGAAGAAGAACTAGAGGCGGAAAGATATAGGCAGGATGATACTTGCAAGGAAGTGATAATGCATCCACTGCTTCCGCCTGAGGATCCCGGGATCTGGACCGATACCTGGGAAGTTTCTTGTTTAGATGAGACGCCATCAGATCTATTTCTGGAAGCTCCTACATTTGAACAATCTGAAGAAATACCTCTGGGTGAAGAGACCATTCGCCCGGATGCAACGTTTGGCGACTGAGATAATCCGCTTCCCAATTGTCTATACCTGGGATATGAACCGCAGAGATTAGACAGGAGCTGGATTCCGCCCAAACCAGAATTCAAGATACTTCTTTCATAGCCAGAGGACTGTGAGTCCCTCCTTGATGATTGATGTATGCCACAGTTGTGACATTGTCTGTCTGAAAACAAATGAACGATTCTCTCTTCAGAAGAGGCCAAGACTGAAGAGCTCTGAAATTGCACGGAGTTCCAAAATATTGATCGTAATCTCACCTCCTGAGATTCCCAAACTCCTTGTGCCGTCAGAGATCCCCACACAGCTCCCCAACCTGTAAGACTTGCATCTGTTGAAATTACAGTCCAGGTCGGAAGAACAAAAGAAGCCCCCTGAATTAAACGATGGTGATCTGTCCACCACGTTAGAGAGTGTCGTACAATCGGAAACCCAGAAAGGTTACCCTTGTCTGAGGAGTCAATGAACTTTTTAGTGAATTGATCCTCCAACCATGATCTTGAAGAAACAACACAAGTCGATTCGTATGAGATTCTGCTAAATGTAAAGACTGAGCAAGTACCAAGATATCGTCCAAATAAGGAAATACCACAATACCCTGTTCTCTGAATACAGACAGAAGGGCACCGAGAACCTTTGTAAAAATTCTTGGAGCTGTAGCTAGGCCAAACGGCAGAGCCACAAACTGGTAATGCTTGTCCAGAAAAGAGAATCTCAGGAACTGATAATGATCTGGATGAATCGGAATATGCAGATATGCATCCTGTAAATCTATTGTGGACATATAATGCCCTTGTTGAACAAAAGGCAAGATAGTCCTTACAGTTACCATTTTGAACGTTGGTATCCTTACATAAGGATTCAATATTTTTAGATCCAGAACTGGTCTGAAGGAATTCTCCTTCTTTGGTACAATGAAGAGATTCGAATAAAACCCCAGCCCCTGTTCCAGAACTGGAACTGGCATAATTACTCCAGCCAACTCTAGATCTGAAACACATTTCAGAAATGCTTGAGCTTTCACTGGATTTACTGGGACACGGGAAAGAAAAAATCTCTTTGCAGGAGGTCTTATCTTGAAACCAATTCTGTACCCTTCTGAAACAATGTTCTGAATCCAAAGATTGTGAACAGAATTGATCCAAATTTCTTTGAAAAAACGTAACCTGCCCCCTACCAGCTGAGCTGGAATGAGGGCCGCACCTTCATGTGGACTTAGAAGCTGGCTTTGCTTTTCTAGAAGGCTTGGATTTATTCCAGACTGGAGATGGTTTCCAAACTGAAACTGCTCCTGAGAATGAAGGATCAGGCTTTTGTTCTTGGTTGAAACGAAAGGAACGAAAACGATTATTAGCCCTGTTTTTACCCTTAGATTTTTTATCCTGTGGTAAAAAAGTTCCTTTCCCACCAGTAACAGTTGAGATAATAGAATCCAACTGAGAACCAAATAATTTGTTACCCTGGAAAGAAATGGAAAGTAGAGTCGATTTAGAAGACATATCAGCATTCCAAGTTTTAAGCCATAAAGCTCTTCTAGCTAAAATAGCTAGAGACATAAACCTGACATCAACTCTGATAATATCAAAAATGGCATCACAGATAAAATTATTAGCATGTTGAAGAAGAATAATAATATTATGAGAATCATGATCTGTTACTTGTTGCGCTAAAGTTTCCAACCAAAAAGTTGAAGCTGCAGCAACATCAGCCAATGATATAGCAGGTCTAAGAAGATTACCTGAACACAGATAAGCTTTTCTTAGAAAGGATTCAATTTTCCTATCTAAAGGATCCTTAAAGGAAGTACCATCTGACGTAGGAATAGTAGTACGTTTAGCAAGGGTAGAAATAGCCCCATCAACTTTAGGGATTTTGTCCCAAAATTCTAATCTGTCAGACGGCACAGGATATAATTGCTTAAAACGTTTAGAAGGAGTAAATGAATTACCCAAATTATTCCATTCTCTGGAAATTACTTCAGAAATAGCACCAGGAACAGGAAAAACTTCTGGAATAACCACAGGAGATTTAAAGACCTTATCTAAACGTTTAGATTTAGTATCAAGAGGACCAGAATCCTCAATTTCTAAAGCAATTAGTACTTCTTTAAGTAAAGAACGAATAAATTCCATTTTAAATAAATATGAAGATTTATCAGCATCAACCTCTGAGACAGAATCCTCTGAACCAGAAGAGTCAATAGAATCAGAATGATGATGTTCATTTAAAAATTCATCTGTATAAAGAGAAGTTTTAAAAGATTTTTTATGTTTACTAGAAGGAGGAATAACAGACATAGCCTTCTTGATGGATTCAGAAACAAAATCTCTTATGTTATCAGGAACATTCTGAACATTAGATGTTGATGGAACTGCAACAGGTAATGGTACATTACTAAAGGAAATATTATTTGCATTAACAAGTTTGTCATGACAATTAATACAGTTATAGAAAATACTTGAGAGGAGCGCTAGACTCGACCCACTTAGCCAACCTCTGGTCCTACCTCCTTCCTAGGTAGTTAAAAAATAGGAGAATCTGAATGTGTGTAGTGTAGGTGGCGCTAAAATATATATTAAGTATACCTAGCAGTGGGCTAATAAACCAACGATACTATGTTGTCCTGGGACAGTTTTTTAACAATCCTCATATAAAAATTCTTGAGTCAATAATTGGAGGTAACTCGTGCCTGTATTAGAATAATGTACAACTTTTTAATGATATAAAAGGTAAAAACACAATAAATCAAAAACACAGTAAAAATAATCCAAGCAATCTCTCATGCAATTGGCCCAAACACTCTTCAATCACAACCGCTTCTAAATAAAATTGCTAATACAAATTACTATATTGATATTAGATCCTCTATGTGAATGGTTAAGGAGATATACGTCTAAGGAAAAAATATGCAGAAAGAGACAGGTATATGTTTGACTATCTGGCTTGGGTTCTATTCCCGATACAAGTCTCTGTGTATAGGGGACTTTCTTCTGTTGCCGTAACAGACAGACGTGTAACTGCCTGTTTCTACTCGGCCCGTAATATCAAATAGTCCTTGTTTTGCCTTGTTACAGTGGTACACCTGCTTGAAATCTCATGAGAAGGGGGAGTTCCCCAGATGAAATATGCAATCTTATGCAAATAGGGGCAAATCCCCACTCGGAACAACAGTCTTATGATGTATTCAAAATAGTAACACCGGAGTCTGTATTCAATGAACAGTTTCCACAGACAATCTTAATCCGGTTAGGTGGTATGGATCACACTTTAGCGGGGAGTTACTGACATATAGATACTCTCACCTGCTGGTCTTTGTCCGGGTGCATAAGCTCTTATAGCGATATTGAAAGTCTGGTTAAGTAGTGGACCTTCTTGTCCCTGTGGGTAACTATCTTCACTTGCGCAAGCCTTATCTGAGTTACCTTTTTACCGCAGCCTCTCCGTGACACTCTGCTCTTCAAGTACTTCGTACGCAGAGCCGGTTACTGCTGAGTTTCCTCTTTGTCTTTCACCTTTCTACGCGTTTCACCCCTAAGGTGTGGGGCTTTTTCAAGATGCAGTTTGAGAGTAAAAATATGCCTTTTATTTCCCCTAGTTGTCTTTGATTCGCTGATAACTTTTCACTTCCTATGGTCACTCTGGAAGTGAAATCTTCCTCAAAAGGTGGGATCCTCATGTCTATACAGGTAAGTATATTTTCTTACTTTTCAACCCATTTAGATCAAGCAGGTTATATACCCTTGATATCTATAAGGATCTTTACACTCCTTACGTTTTCATGAGAAAAAACATTCAATCTCAACAAATAAACTTAAAATGCTAAACAGAGTTTATAATGGACTCAATAAGAATTAGTAAAAATTATTAAAAATTATTAAAAAATTATACATAATTCCCTTTGGGGATCGAACCTTGGATCCCTGGATCTTAAGTCTGAAGTGTTACCTCCAAGCTATTGGCGCGGCTATATTAAACCATCGTGTTTAAATACTAGTATTATAAGGGCCTCTAATTTACAATAAGAGCTTTACTCGCAATAGAAACCTCGCTATCTCTCAAAATTGCCCTTATATCAGAAGGTCCTAGTTAAATATTGGGTTCTGGCTTCACCCGAATTAATGTTCCTAATATAAAAATTAATAATATAAATATAATAATATACATAACTTCTTTCATTTAGGGGAATTGAACTCTAGTAACTTAGATTGGAGGACTGTGGACCTAACCACTAAGCTATAGGTCCGTCCAATTGTTAGACAGTACTATGGAATATAAGTCGATCTAATGAAATTCTTCCTATATTCTTAATTGGAATAATAATTAAAATATGAATTACGGTCCTCTGAATGACAAATCTGTATTAATCTATGCTACTAAGTATACTATCTCTAGGTTACTTTATTTGATAAAGAAACCATATTGGTGACATTTTCAATAATTGGGAACATAATAATGTATTCTATAATTGTAATCATAATAAAAATGGAATAATATCAAGTTCAGAGTTTAAACCATTTGGGTGTAGTGTGTTAAAATTGTAAATCATTTCCGCCTCCTTTTTCAGGAGTGCAGTTTCTAAATTTCCCCCTCTCCAATTTCCTTTTATTTTACATAGGCCCCAAAACTTCATGTCCTTGGTACTGTTCCTATGTACCTCTCTAAAGTGCTGGTATAAATGCGTCTCCAGCATGCCTTTTTCAATGTGCCAGAGGTGCTCACGGATTCTATCCCTCAACATTCGTGATGTTTCTCCGATATATATCAGGCCACACGAGCACTGCAACATATATATCACACCCCTACTATTACATCTTAGGACATCTTTAATTTTATATTGAATATTTAATCCTGGGATACTGATGTCTTTCTTTTTTGTGCTATGCTTACATGATTTACATGAGATACACGGATAGAATCCGTTTAATTCTTTACCACATAGATCTCTATCTTTCCCTTTACGGCACGTTTTTCCTTTAAATTCGCTTGGGGCCAACATAGATTTAAGGTTTTTAGTTTTTTTAAAAACCATTCTAGGGAAAGGAGGTAATTTATCTCCCACTATCGGGTCGCTTTTGACAATGTGCCAATGCTTCCTCAATAGTTTCCTTATCTTATTGTGATCATCATTAAATTCGGTTATGAATGGTACATCATATTCATCTACAATCGAGTTGGTTTTGGGTTTATAACTCAGTAATGTGTCCCTATTGGTTTCCCTAGCTCTTATAACTGCATTATTTATAATTTCCTCTTTATAACCCCTTTCAACAAATTTTCCTTCTAATAGTTTGATTTGTTCTTCAAAATCACCCATTTCAGTGCAATTTTTCCTGATTCTCAGGCACTGTCCTACCGGAATATTATTTTTCCATTTAGAAAAGTGGCAGCTGGATGCATGGATGTAGTTGTTAGAATCAGTAGGTTTGAAATGGGTCTTAGTTATTAATTTATTATTTTCCACTCTAATGTCCAAATCTAGAAATGTTATGGTTTCTTTGCTTATTTGATAAGTAAAAGATAGTCCTTTATCATTATTATTCATTATTCCGAACATCTTAATCAAATCTTCTTCGCTCCCTTTCCATAAAATAATGATATCATCGATATATCTTTTAAAGAGCACGAGACTCGCACCGAGCTCCGCAAACTGGAGAAATCTGTTTTCCCAGTCTCCCATAAACAAGTTTGCGTAGCTCGGTGCGAATCTCGTGCCCATCGCCGTTCCCTCTATTTGTAAAAAATAGTTATCATTGAATGAGAAATAGTTATGTTCCAAAATGAAGCGAATGCATTCAATTAGGAAAGTTCCTTGTTCTTTTTTTAGACTTGGATCTTGTTGTAAAAATCCCTCTATTGCCTCTATACCAAGAGTATGGTTGATATTAGTATATAGTGATACCACATCACAGGTCGCTAATATGTAGTCTTCTTTCCAATCTATTTCATTAAGTGTTTTTAATAAGCTTGTAGAATCTTTTAAATAGGTGTCTAGTTTGACTACATATTTCTGCAAAAACTTATCGACATATTCAGATAAGTTAGCAGTAAGGGAACCTATGCCAGAGACAATAGGTCTTCCGGGTGGATTCACTAAGTTTTTGTGTACTTTCGGCAGGTAGTAGAAGATGGGAATTATTGGGTGTTGAGGTTTTAAATATATAAATTCTTTATCTGTCAAAATTCCCTCTTCCTGTCCTTTCGAAAGTATCTTATTTAATTTCTCTAGAAAATTTTTCGTTGGATCCAAAGTTAACTTTCTATATGTCTTCTTATCGTTCAATAATCTATATGCTTCTTCTTTATATTTAACAGTATCTAGAATCACCACCCCCCCCCCCTTATCTGCCATTTTTATGGTAATAGTCTCATCATTTTGCAATTCCTTTAATATTTCTCTCTCTTTTTTAGTCAAATTTTTCTTAGTGTGTTTACCTGAACTTTCCATTTTTCTTAGGTCAGCTAGGACCATCTTTTCAAATGTTTCTAGGTTACTACCTTTATCGTTACTAGGGTAGAAATTAGATTTAGTCTTCAGAGAAGTATGTTGATATATTTCTTCTTTCTTATTACTATTGGCACTGTTGTTATATCTATCAATAGGGTTTTTCAGAAAAAATCTTTTAAGAGTAAGATTTCTTACATATTTCCTGACACTGATATAGGTTTCAAACTTATTTAGTGATTTCGATGGTGCAAAGGAAAGTCCTAGTTTCAATATCTTTTCCTCGTTTTTACTTAATTCCCTTTTACTTAAATTAAAGATCCCTTTGGTCGTTTTAATTATTTCTGTCTTTTTGCCTCCATTCTTTCCCCTTCCTCCTCTGACTCCTCTTTTTGTCTTTTTCCTATCCTTGGTGTGTCTAGTCTTTGATTTTTTACATTTCTTAATGAGGGTCCTTCTCTTGGGGGGCTTCTGCCCAAAAAAGCCAACTCATTTGTTGTTAATTCTAATCGTTCCTCATTTGTTGTAGTGAGCGGACCAAATCTATTGGTTGTTGGTATAGTTGTCTGTTTCGGTTCTGCCTTTCTATTTTCCCTTTTTTTGGGGGGATTATCCCTCTCTAAATTCGTTCTCTCATTATAATCTCTTTCGTCTGACCTATAGTCTCTCTCTGGGTATGTTTCTTTTCTCACATCCCTTCCGTGTCTTTCTTCATCTCTAGAATCATTATAATTCTCATGTCTATTCCAACCTGTATTATCTCTTCTATCATAATGATAGTATCCCCTACCTTGGTTATATGGTCTATTAGGAAAGAATTCGCGATAAGGCCTTATATATTGGTTATAGCTTTGATAATAGCCTTGATTATACCTTCTCCTTTGATTATAGTTTCTATCATGATATGTATAATCTCTCATATTAATTCTATTTTCATTATAATTCCTCTGAAAATTCCCCTGAGCCATTAATTGGGAATTTCCTTGTCTAGTCTGATCTCTAGTAGGTTCTCTGTTATTATGTCTCCCCTCTTCCCACCCGTTATTACTATTATTAGTATTTGCTTTATTAATGTTTTCCCTTAAAATTATTTCTTGCTCTTCTGTTTGGTTCGATTCCTTTAAGTCCCTCTCAAATTTCTTACATTTAGTTAATACTATATCTCTTTTTATATTTTCCAATCTATCTATTAATACTTTTTGTTTGTCCTTTAATAGCTGATCTTCTTTCACCGGATCTAATTTTTCTTTAATGACTTGAATCTCATTATTAATGGACTCTAGACTCTCATTTCTAGATTTTTTGATAATTTTGATTAATCTTTTAGATGCCCCTACTAGGACCTCATCCCATTCATTTTGTAAAACTTCACTTAATTCAAAAGTACATTTCTTTTTGAATTTTAACCCTCTGGGTATGATATCTTGTTCTAGGTATCTATCCAGAAAAATTAATTCCATTTTTTGCCTTATTTCTTTGTTCATCACCTTTTCTAGATCGCCCACCCATTTAATAATGTCAACCTTATCGGTTTCCTCATCTAACTTTTGGAATTCTTTTTTTGATAATTCAGAATACAATTTGTCTCTATACGTAAAAATATCCATAATAATTTAATTATAGTTGAGTTTATTTAGTCCCTGCTGCTCCTACTTCTTTGGAAGAAAAGAAAAATGGAGTTATAGAAAATACTTGAGAGGAGCGCTAGACTCGACCCACTTAGCCAACCTCTGGTCCTACCTCCTTCCTAGGTAGTTAAAAAATAGGAGAATCTGAATGTGTGTAGTGTAGGTGGCGCTAAAATATATATTAAGTATACCTAGCAGTGGGCTAATAAACCAACGATACTATGTTGTCCTGGGACAGTTTTTTAACAATCCTCATATAAAAATTCTTGAGTCAATAATTGGAGGTAACTCGTGCCTGTATTAGAATAATGTACAACTTTTTAATGATATAAAAGGTAAAAACACAATAAATCAAAAACACAGTAAAAATAATCCAAGCAATCTCTCATGCAATTGGCCCAAACACTCTTCAATCACAACCGCTTCTAAATAAAATTGCTAATACAAATTACTATATTGATATTAGATCCTCTATGTGAATGGTTAAGGAGATATACGTCTAAGGAAAAAATATGCAGAAAGAGACAGGTATATGTTTGACTATCTGGCTTGGGTTCTATTCCCGATACAAGTCTCTGTGTATAGGGGACTTTCTTCTGTTGCCGTAACAGACAGACGTGTAACTGCCTGTTTCTACTCGGCCCGTAATATCAAATAGTCCTTGTTTTGCCTTGTTACAGTGGTACACCTGCTTGAAATCTCATGAGAAGGGGGAGTTCCCCAGATGAAATATGCAATCTTGTGCAAATAGGGGCAAATCCCCACTCGGAACAACAGTCTTATGATGTATTCAAAATAGTAACACCGGAGTCTGTATTCAATGAACAGTTTCCACAGACAATCTTAATCCGGTTAGGTGGTATGGATCACACTTTAGCGGGGAGTTACTGACATATAGATACTCTCACCTGCTGGTCTTTGTCCGGGTGCATAAGCTCTTATAGCGATATTGAAAGTCTGGTTAAGTAGTGGACCTTCTTGTCCCTGTGGGTAACTATCTTCACTTGCGCAAGCCTTATCTGAGTTACCTTTTCACCGCAGCCTCTCCGTGACACTCTGCTCTTCAAGTACTTCGTACGCAGAGCCGGTTACTGCTGAGTTTCCTCTTTGTCTTTCACCTTTCTACGCGTTTCACCCCTAAGGTGTGGGGCTTTTTCAAGATGCAGTTTGAGAGTAAAAATATGCCTTTTATTTCCCCTAGTTGTCTTTGATTCGCTGATAACTTTTCACTTCCTATGGTCACTCTGGAAGTGAAATCTTCCTCAAAAGGTGGGATCCTCATGTCTATACAGGTAAGTATATTTTCTTACTTTTCAACCCATTTAGATCAAGCAGGTTATATACCCTTGATATCTATAAGGATCTTTACACTCCTTACGTTTTCATGAGAAAAAACATTCAATCTCAACAAATAAACTTAAAATGCTAAACAGAGTTTATAATGGACTCAATAAGAATTAGTAAAAATTATTAAAAATTATTAAAAAATTATACATAATTCCCTTTGGGGATCGAACCTTGGATCCCTGGATCTTAAGTCTGAAGTGTTACCTCCAAGCTATTGGCGCGGCTATATTAAACCATCGTGTTTAAATACTAGTATTATAAGGGCCTCTAATTTACAATAAGAGCTTTACTCGCAATAGAAACCTCGCTATCTCTCAAAATTGCCCTTATATCAGAAGGTCCTAGTTAAATATTGGGTTCTGGCTTCACCCGAATTAATGTTCCTAATATAAAAATTAATAATATAAATATAATAATATACATAACTTCTTTCATTTAGGGGAATTGAACTCTAGTAACTTAGATTGGAGGACTGTGGACCTAACCACTAAGCTATAGGTCCGTCCAATTGTTAGACAGTACTATGGAATATAAGTCGATCTAATGAAATTCTTCCTATATTCTTAATTGGAATAATAATTAAAATATGAATTACGGTCCTCTGAATGACAAATCTGTATTAATCTATGCTACTAAGTATACTATCTCTAGGTTACTTTATTTGATAAAGAAACCATATTGGTGACATTTTCAATAATTGGGAACATAATAATGTATTCTATAATTGTAATCATAATAAAAATGGAATAATATCAAGTTCAGAGTTTAAACCATTTGGGTGTAGTGTGTTAAAATTGTAAATCATTTCCGCCTCCTTTTTCAGGAGTGCAGTTTCTAAATTTCCCCCTCTCCAATTTCCTTTTATTTTACATAGGCCCCAAAACTTCATGTCCTTGGTACTGTTCCTATGTACCTCTCTAAAGTGCTGGTATAAATGCGTCTCCAGCATGCCTTTTTCAATGTGCCAGAGGTGCTCACGGATTCTATCCCTCAACATTCGTGATGTTTCTCCGATATATATCAGGCCACACGAGCACTGCAACATATATATCACACCCCTACTATTACATCTTAGGACATCTTTAATTTTATATTGAATATTTAATCCTGGGATACTGATGTCTTTCTTTTTTGTGCTATGCTTACATGATTTACATGAGATACACGGATAGAATCCGTTTAATTCTTTACCACATAGATCTCTATCTTTCCCTTTACGGCACGTTTTTCCTTTAAATTCGCTTGGGGCCAACATAGATTTAAGGTTTTTAGTTTTTTTAAAAACCATTCTAGGGAAAGGAGGTAATTTATCTCCCACTATCGGGTCGCTTTTGACAATGTGCCAATGCTTCCTCAATAGTTTCCTTATCTTATTGTGATCATCATTAAATTCGGTTATGAATGGTACATCATATTCATCTACAATCGAGTTGGTTTTGGGTTTATAACTCAGTAATGTGTCCCTATTGGTTTCCCTAGCTCTTATAACTGCATTATTTATAATTTCCTCTTTATAACCCCTTTCAACAAATTTTCCTTCTAATAGTTTGATTTGTTCTTCAAAATCACCCATTTCAGTGCAATTTTTCCTGATTCTCAGGCACTGTCCTACCGGAATATTATTTTTCCATTTAGAAAAGTGGCAGCTGGATGCATGGATGTAGTTGTTAGAATCAGTAGGTTTGAAATGGGTCTTAGTTATTAATTTATTATTTTCCACTCTAATGTCCAAATCTAGAAATGTTATGGTTTCTTTGCTTATTTGATAAGTAAAAGATAGTCCTTTATCATTATTATTCATTATTCCGAACATCTTAATCAAATCTTCTTCGCTCCCTTTCCATAAAATAATGATATCATCGATATATCTTTTAAAGAGCACGAGACTCGCACCGAGCTCCGCAAACTGGAGAAATCTGTTTTCCCAGTCTCCCATAAACAAGTTTGCGTAGCTCGGTGCGAATCTCGTGCCCATCGCCGTTCCCTCTATTTGTAAAAAATAGTTATCATTGAATGAGAAATAGTTATGTTCCAAAATGAAGCGAATGCATTCAATTAGGAAAGTTCCTTGTTCTTTTTTTAGACTTGGATCTTGTTGTAAAAATCCCTCTATTGCCTCTATACCAAGAGTATGGTTGATATTAGTATATAGTGATACCACATCACAGGTCGCTAATATGTAGTCTTCTTTCCAATCTATTTCATTAAGTGTTTTTAATAAGCTTGTAGAATCTTTTAAATAGGTGTCTAGTTTGACTACATATTTCTGCAAAAACTTATCGACATATTCAGATAAGTTAGCAGTAAGGGAACCTATGCCAGAGACAATAGGTCTTAAGATGTAATAGTAGGGGTGTGATATATATGTTGCAGTGCTCGTGTGGCCTGATATATATCGGAGAAACATCACGAATGTTGAGGGATAGAATCCGTGAGCACCTCTGGCACATTGAAAAAGGCATGCTGGAGACGCATTTATACCAGCACTTTAGAGAGGTACATAGGAACAGTACCAAGGACATGAAGTTTTGGGGCCTATGTAAAATAAAAGGAAATTGGAGAGGGGGAAATTTAGAAACTGCACTCCTGAAAAAGGAGGCGGAAATGATTTACAATTTTAACACACTACACCCAAATGGTTTAAACTCTGAACTTGATATTATTCCATTTTTATTATGATTACAATTATAGAATACATTATTATGTTCCCAATTATTGAAAATGTCACCAATATGGTTTCTTTATCAAATAAAGTAACCTAGAGATAGTATACTTAGTAGCATAGATTAATACAGATTTGTCATTCAGAGGACCGTAATTCATATTTTAATTATTATTCCAATTAAGAATATAGGAAGAATTTCATTAGATCGACTTATATTCCATAGTACTGTCTAACAATTGGACGGACCTATAGCTTAGTGGTTAGGTCCACAGTCCTCCAATCTAAGTTACTAGAGTTCAATTCCCCTAAATGAAAGAAGTTATGTATATTATTATATTTATATTATTAATTTTTATATTAGGAACATTAATTCGGGTGAAGCCAGAACCCAATATTTAACTAGGACCTTCTGATATAAGGGCAATTTTGAGAGATAGCGAGGTTTCTATTGCGAGTAAAGCTCTTATTGTAAATTAGAGGCCCTTATAATACTAGTATTTAAACACGATGGTTTAATATAGCCGCGCCAATAGCTTGGAGGTAACACTTCAGACTTAAGATCCAGGGATCCAAGGTTCGATCCCCAAAGGGAATTATGTATAATTTTTTAATAATTTTTAATAATTTTTACTAATTCTTATTGAGTCCATTATAAACTCTGTTTAGCATTTTAAGTTTATTTGTTGAGATTGAATGTTTTTTCTCATGAAAACGTAAGGAGTGTAAAGATCCTTATAGATATCAAGGGTATATAACCTGCTTGATCTAAATGGGTTGAAAAGTAAGAAAATATACTTACCTGTATAGACATGAGGATCCCACCTTTTGAGGAAGATTTCACTTCCAGAGTGACCATAGGAAGTGAAAAGTTATCAGCGAATCAAAGACAACTAGGGGAAATAAAAGGCATATTTTTACTCTCAAACTGCATCTTGAAAAAGCCCCACACCTTAGGGGTGAAACGCGTAGAAAGGTGAAAGACAAAGAGGAAACTCAGCAGTAACCGGCTCTGCGTACGAAGTACTTGAAGAGCAGAGTGTCACGGAGAGGCTGCGGTGAAAAGGTAACTAAGATAAGGCTTGCGCAAGTGAAGATAGTTACCCACAGGGACAAGAAGGTCCACTACTTAACCAGACTTTCAATATCGCTATAAGAGCTTATGCACCCGGACAAAGACCAGCAGGTGAGAGTATCTATATGTCAGTAACTCCCCGCTAAAGTGTGATCCATACCACCTAACCGGATTAAGATTGTCTGTGGAAACTGTTCATTGAATACAGACTCCGGTGTTACTATTTTGAATACATCATAAGACTGTTGTTCCGAGTGGGGATTTGCCCCTATTTGCATAAGATTGCATATTTCATCTGGGGAACTCCCCCTTCTCATGAGATTTCAAGCAGGTGTACCACTGTAACAAGGCAAAACAAGGACTATTTGATATTACGGGCCGAGTAGAAACAGGCAGTTACACGTCTGTCTGTTACGGCAACAGAAGAAAGTCCCCTATACACAGAGACTTGTATCGGGAATAGAACCCAAGCCAGATAGTCAAACATATACCTGTCTCTTTCTGCATATTTTTTCCTTAGACGTATATCTCCTTAACCATTCACATAGAGGATCTAATATCAATATAGTAATTTGTATTAGCAATTTTATTTAGAAGCGGTTGTGATTGAAGAGTGTTTGGGCCAATTGCATGAGAGATTGCTTGGATTATTTTTACTGTGTTTTTGATTTATTGTGTTTTTACCTTTTATATCATTAAAAAGTTGTACATTATTCTAATACAGGCACGAGTTACCTCCAATTATTGACTCAAGAATTTTTATATGAGGATTGTTAAAAAACTGTCCCAGGACAACATAGTATCGTTGGTTTATTAGCCCACTGCTAGGTATACTTAATATATATTTTAGCGCCACCTACACTACACACATTCAGATTCTCCTATTTTTTAACTACCTAGGAAGGAGGTAGGACCAGAGGTTGGCTAAGTGGGTCGAGTCTAGCGCTCCTCTCAAGTATTTTCTATAACTCCATTTTTCTTTTCTTCCAAAGAAGTAGGAGCAGCAGGGACTAAATAAACTCAACTATAATTAAATTATTATGGATATTTTTACGTATAGAGACAAATTGTATTCTGAATTATCAAAAAAAGAATTCCAAAAGTTAGATGAGGAAACCGATAAGGTTGACATTATTAAATGGGTGGGCGATCTAGAAAAGGTGATGAACAAAGAAATAAGGCAAAAAATGGAATTAATTTTTCTGGATAGATACCTAGAACAAGATATCATACCCAGAGGGTTAAAATTCAAAAAGAAATGTACTTTTGAATTAAGTGAAGTTTTACAAAATGAATGGGATGAGGTCCTAGTAGGGGCATCTAAAAGATTAATCAAAATTATCAAAAAATCTAGAAATGAGAGTCTAGAGTCCATTAATAATGAGATTCAAGTCATTAAAGAAAAATTAGATCCGGTGAAAGAAGATCAGCTATTAAAGGACAAACAAAAAGTATTAATAGATAGATTGGAAAATATAAAAAGAGATATAGTATTAACTAAATGTAAGAAATTTGAGAGGGACTTAAAGGAATCGAACCAAACAGAAGAGCAAGAAATAATTTTAAGGGAAAACATTAATAAAGCAAATACTAATAATAGTAATAACGGGTGGGAAGAGGGGAGACATAATAACAGAGAACCTACTAGAGATCAGACTAGACAAGGAAATTCCCAATTAATGGCTCAGGGGAATTTTCAGAGGAATTATAATGAAAATAGAATTAATATGAGAGATTATACATATCATGATAGAAACTATAATCAAAGGAGAAGGTATAATCAAGGCTATTATCAAAGCTATAACCAATATATAAGGCCTTATCGCGAATTCTTTCCTAATAGACCATATAACCAAGGTAGGGGATACTATCATTATGATAGAAGAGATAATACAGGTTGGAATAGACATGAGAATTATAATGATTCTAGAGATGAAGAAAGACACGGAAGGGATGTGAGAAAAGAAACATACCCAGAGAGAGACTATAGGTCAGACGAAAGAGATTATAATGAGAGAACGAATTTAGAGAGGGATAATCCCCCCAAAAAAAGGGAAAATAGAAAGGCAGAACCGAAACAGACAACTATACCAACAACCAATAGATTTGGTCCGCTCACTACAACAAATGAGGAACGATTAGAATTAACAACAAATGAGTTGGCTTTTTTGGGCAGAAGCCCCCCAAGAGAAGGACCCTCATTAAGAAATGTAAAAAATCAAAGACTAGACACACCAAGGATAGGAAAAAGACAAAAAGAGGAGTCAGAGGAGGAAGGGGAAAGAATGGAGGCAAAAAGACAGAAATAATTAAAACGACCAAAGGGATCTTTAATTTAAGTAAAAGGGAATTAAGTAAAAACGAGGAAAAGATATTGAAACTAGGACTTTCCTTTGCACCATCGAAATCACTAAATAAGTTTGAAACCTATATCAGTGTCAGGAAATATGTAAGAAATCTTACTCTTAAAAGATTTTTTCTGAAAAACCCTATTGATAGATATAACAACAGTGCCAATAGTAATAAGAAAGAAGAAATATATCAACATACTTCTCTGAAGACTAAATCTAATTTCTACCCTAGTAACGATAAAGGTAGTAACCTAGAAACATTTGAAAAGATGGTCCTAGCTGACCTAAGAAAAATGGAAAGTTCAGGTAAACACACTAAGAAAAATTTGACTAAAAAAGAGAGAGAAATATTAAAGGAATTGCAAAATGATGAGACTATTACCATAAAAATGGCAGATAAGGGGGGGGGGGGTGGTGATTCTAGATACTGTTAAATATAAAGAAGAAGCATATAGATTATTGAACGATAAGAAGACATATAGAAAGTTAACTTTGGATCCAACGAAAAATTTTCTAGAGAAATTAAATAAGATACTTTCGAAAGGACAGGAAGAGGGAATTTTGACAGATAAAGAATTTATATATTTAAAACCTCAACACCCAATAATTCCCATCTTCTACTACCTGCCGAAAGTACACAAAAACTTAGTGAATCCACCCGGAAGACCTATTGTCTCTGGCATAGGTTCCCTTACTGCTAACTTATCTGAATATGTCGATAAGTTTTTGCAGAAATATGTAGTCAAACTAGACACCTATTTAAAAGATTCTACAAGCTTATTAAAAACACTTAATGAAATAGATTGGAAAGAAGACTACATATTAGCGACCTGTGATGTGGTATCACTATATACTAATATCAACCATACTCTTGGTATAGAGGCAATAGAGGGATTTTTACAACAAGATCCAAGTCTAAAAAAAGAACAAGGAACTTTCCTAATTGAATGCATTCGCTTCATTTTGGAACATAACTATTTCTCATTCAATGATAACTATTTTTTACAAATAGAGGGAACGGCGATGGGCACGAGATTCGCACCGAGCTACGCAAACTTGTTTATGGGAGACTGGGAAAACAGATTTCTCCAGTTTGCGGAGCTCGGTGCGAGTCTCGTGCTCTTTAAAAGATATATCGATGATATCATTATTTTATGGAAAGGGAGCGAAGAAGATTTGATTAAGATGTTCGGAATAATGAATAATAATGATAAAGGACTATCTTTTACTTATCAAATAAGCAAAGAAACCATAACATTTCTAGATTTGGACATTAGAGTGGAAAATAATAAATTAATAACTAAGACCCATTTCAAACCTACTGATTCTAACAACTACATCCATGCATCCAGCTGCCACTTTTCTAAATGGAAAAATAATATTCCGGTAGGACAGTGCCTGAGAATCAGGAAAAATTGCACTGAAATGGGTGATTTTGAAGAACAAATCAAACTATTAGAAGGAAAATTTGTTGAAAGGGGTTATAAAGAGGAAATTATAAATAATGCAGTTATAAGAGCTAGGGAAACCAATAGGGACACATTACTGAGTTATAAACCCAAAACCAACTCGATTGTAGATGAATATGATGTACCATTCATAACCGAATTTAATGATGATCACAATAAGATAAGGAAACTATTGAGGAAGCATTGGCACATTGTCAAAAGCGACCCGATAGTGGGAGATAAATTACCTCCTTTCCCTAGAATGGTTTTTAAAAAAACTAAAAACCTTAAATCTATGTTGGCCCCAAGCGAATTTAAAGGAAAAACGTGCCGTAAAGGGAAAGATAGAGATCTATGTGGTAAAGAATTAAACGGATTCTATCCGTGTATCTCATGTAAATCATGTAAGCATAGCACAAAAAAGAAAGACATCAGTATCCCAGGATTAAATATTCAATATAAAATTAAAGATGTCCTAAGATGTAATAGTAGGGGTGTGATATATATGTTGCAGTGCTCGTGTGGCCTGATATATATCGGAGAAACATCACGAATGTTGAGGGATAGAATCCGTGAGCACCTCTGGCACATTGAAAAAGGCATGCTGGAGACGCATTTATACCAGCACTTTAGAGAGGTACATAGGAACAGTACCAAGGACATGAAGTTTTGGGGCCTATGTAAAATAAAAGGAAATTGGAGAGGGGGAAATTTAGAAACTGCACTCCTGAAAAAGGAGGCGGAAATGATTTACAATTTTAACACACTACACCCAAATGGTTTAAACTCTGAACTTGATATTATTCCATTTTTATTATGATTACAATTATAGAATACATTATTATGTTCCCAATTATTGAAAATGTCACCAATATGGTTTCTTTATCAAATAAAGTAACCTAGAGATAGTATACTTAGTAGCATAGATTAATACAGATTTGTCATTCAGAGGACCGTAATTCATATTTTAATTATTATTCCAATTAAGAATATAGGAAGAATTTCATTAGATCGACTTATATTCCATAGTACTGTCTAACAATTGGACGGACCTATAGCTTAGTGGTTAGGTCCACAGTCCTCCAATCTAAGTTACTAGAGTTCAATTCCCCTAAATGAAAGAAGTTATGTATATTATTATATTTATATTATTAATTTTTATATTAGGAACATTAATTCGGGTGAAGCCAGAACCCAATATTTAACTAGGACCTTCTGATATAAGGGCAATTTTGAGAGATAGCGAGGTTTCTATTGCGAGTAAAGCTCTTATTGTAAATTAGAGGCCCTTATAATACTAGTATTTAAACACGATGGTTTAATATAGCCGCGCCAATAGCTTGGAGGTAACACTTCAGACTTAAGATCCAGGGATCCAAGGGTCGATCCCCAAAGGGAATTATGTATAATTTTTTAATAATTTTTAATAATTTTTACTAATTCTTATTGAGTCCATTATAAACTCTGTTTAGCATTTTAAGTTTATTTGTTGAGATTGAATGTTTTTTCTCATGAAAACGTAAGGAGTGTAAAGATCCTTATAGATATCAAGGGTATATAACCTGCTTGATCTAAATGGGTTGAAAAGTAAGAAAATATACTTACCTGTATAGACATGAGGATCCCACCTTTTGAGGAAGATTTCACTTCCAGAGTGACCATAGGAAGTGAAAAGTTATCAGCGAATCAAAGACAACTAGGGGAAATAAAAGGCATATTTTTACTCTCAAACTGCATCTTGAAAAAGCCCCACACCTTAGGGGTGAAACGCGTAGAAAGGTGAAAGACAAAGAGGAAACTCAGCAGTAACCGGCTCTGCGTACGAAGTACTTGAAGAGCAGAGTGTCACGGAGAGGCTGCGGTGAAAAGGTAACTCAGATAAGGCTTGCGCAAGTGAAGATAGTTACCCACAGGGACAAGAAGGTCCACTACTTAACCAGACTTTCAATATCGCTATAAGAGCTTATGCACCCGGACAAAGACCAGCAGGTGAGAGTATCTATATGTCAGTAACTCCCCGCTAAAGTGTGATCCATACCACCTAACCGGATTAAGATTGTCTGTGGAAACTGTTCATTGAATACAGACTCCGGTGTTACTATTTTGAATACATCATAAGACTGTTGTTCCGAGTGGGGATTTGCCCCTATTTGCATAAGATTGCATATTTCATCTGGGGAACTCCCCCTTCTCATGAGATTTCAAGCAGGTGTACCACTGTAACAAGGCAAAACAAGGACTATTTGATATTACGGGCCGAGTAGAAACAGGCAGTTACACGTCTGTCTGTTACGGCAACAGAAGAAAGTCCCCTATACACAGAGACTTGTATCGGGAATAGAACCCAAGCCAGATAGTCAAACATATACCTGTCTCTTTCTGCATATTTTTTCCTTAGACGTATATCTCCTTAACCATTCACATAGAGGATCTAATATCAATATAGTAATTTGTATTAGCAATTTTATTTAGAAGCGGTTGTGATTGAAGAGTGTTTGGGCCAATTGCATGAGAGATTGCTTGGATTATTTTTACTGTGTTTTTGATTTATTGTGTTTTTACCTTTTATATCATTAAAAAGTTGTACATTATTCTAATACAGGCACGAGTTACCTCCAATTATTGACTCAAGAATTTTTATATGAGGATTGTTAAAAAACTGTCCCAGGACAACATAGTATCGTTGGTTTATTAGCCCACTGCTAGGTATACTTAATATATATTTTAGCGCCACCTACACTACACACATTCAGATGACAATTAATACAAACAACAGCTGGAGGAACAGCTACCAAAAGTTTACAGCAGATACACTTAGCTTTGGTAGTTCCAGCACCAGACAGCGATTTTCCTGAAGTATCTTCTGACTCAGATGCAACGTGAGACATCTTGCAATATGTAAGAGAAAAAACAACATATAAAGCAAAATTGATCAAATTCCTTAAATGACAGTTTCAGGAATGGGAAAAAATGCCAAGGAACAAGCTTCTAGCAACCAGAAGCAAAGAAAAATGAGACTTAAATAATGTGGAGACAAAAGCGACGCCCATATTTTTTTAGCGCCAAATAAGACGCCCACATTATTTGGCGCCTAAATGCTTTTGGCGACAAAAAATGACGCCACGTCCGGAACACCGACATTTTTGGCGCAAAAGAACGTCAAAAATGACACAACTTCCGGCGACACGTATGACGCCGGAAACAGAAAAGATTTTTTGCGCCAAAAAAGTCCGCGCCAAGAATGACGCAATAAAATGAAGCATTTTCAGCCCCAGCGAGCCTAACAGCCCACAGGGAAAAAAGTCAAATTTTTAAGGTAAGAAAAATAATTGATTCAAGTGCATTATCCCAAATATGAAACTGACTGTCTGAAAATAAGGAATGTTGAACATCCTGAGTCAAGGCAAATAAATGTTTGAATACATATATTTAGAACTTTATTAAAAAAGTGCCCAACCATAGCTTAGAGTGTCACAGAAAATAAGACTTACTTACCCCAGGACACTCATCTACATGTTTGTAGAAAGCCAAACCAGTACTGAAACGAAAATCAGCAGAGGTAATGGTATATATTAAAGAGTATATCGTCGATCTGAAAAGGGAGGTAAGAGATGAATCTCTACGACCGATAACAGAGAACCTATGAAATAGACCCCGTAGAAGGAGATCACTGCATTCAAAATAGGCAATACTCTCCTCACATCCCTCTGACATTCACTGCACGCTGAGAGGAAAACCGGGCTCCAACCTGCTGCGGAGCGCATATCAACGTAGAATCTAGCACAAACTTACTTCACCACCTCCATAGGAGGCAAAGTTTGTAAAACTGATTTGTGGGTGTGGTGAGGGGTGTATTTGTAGGCATTTTGAGGTTTGGGAAACGTTGCCCCTCCTGGTAGGAATGTATATCCCATACGTCACTAGCTCATGGACTCTTGCTAATTACATGAAAGAACTGTATATTTGTGAATGTTGAGATGTTATATTGGTTTCACTGGTAAAAATAAATAATTGAAATGGGTATATATTTGTTTTTTGTTAAGTTTCCTAATAATTATGCACAGTAATAGTCACCTGCACACACAGATATCCCCCTAAAATAGCTATAACTAAAAACAAACTAAAAACTACTTCCAAAACTATTCAGCTTTGATATTAATGAGTTTTTTGGGTTCATTGAGAACATGGTTGTTGTTCAATAATAAAATTAATCCTCAAAAATACAACTTTCCTAATAATTCTGCACTCCCTGTATATATATATATATATATATACAGTACATATATATATATAGTCTTGGCTTGACTTGACTCATGATAGTGTGTTAATAGCTCATCAGCCGTCTGTTTTTATTAGTTTAGCTGTAAAATACTGTTAATGAGTAATCTACATTCTATGGTTTAAGCAATCCAACAGTCCTGAATAACTTGCGATACACTAATGTCATGCGTTTGTCTCTCAATTTTCAAATATATAAAAACAGATGTTAGTCGCCTATATTTTCAAATGGAGTGCACAACCAAAGAGGTGGTTGACTTACTGAGTTGTGGAGTGTCATTTTAGTAGCATAGGTAAATTGATAAAGCTAAAAATCAGGCACAATTCTTATAGCATGAGTTGATAACCAAATGAAATTGCATTAACATGGCATTAGAGCAAATGAAGATTGCACCTCCATTCTAACATATAAATAAAGATTTATTTTCTTTTGGGCTAATATTTTTTTATTAATAAAGAGAGTGTTTAGACATGCAAAATATTGAAAAATACAAGATAAATGTCCTACTTATTTGTTTTCAATTGGCGCCGATGTATATAACTTTCAGCTGGTTTCTGTGTCAAACTAATTATTGACCCATAATCAAGCCATAACCTTAATCTAAGATTAACTATATAATTGAGAAGTTCTACATTCCATAGCAATTATGTGGCCTCCTGTTGGTGGCAATCTGATAACATAACAATTTTATAGTAGTTCTAGACTAATTGCTTGCATGCGTGTTAGACCAAAACCACAAACTATTCGACTTTAATATTTACTGCATCCCAAAGCATTTTTCTCATTGACTGAGCTTTTCTCATGAATGATTCTTAAACAAAGAATTCAGAGAAAGTAAACAGTTTCCTAAGAAACCTTTGCATTTCAAGGTTTACATTAAATGAAAATGTTCCTTCTTATGCCTTTTCAATAAAATATAAAATAGAAATCTCAATGAAATTATTACGCATTCAGGGAACAGAAAGATTTAAATCTCTTCATATGCTCAGTAAACAAGATTTTGCATTCCAATGCAATAATAAATTAAAAATTCAATACAGAAATATAAATTAGATAGTACTGAAAGTGATAAAGAAAAGCTGAAGGCACAAATGTGACAATACAGCTTGGCAATTGCGGATTTCTATGTATGATTGGGGTTTGGAATATCTACAATTCAGAGTTTGGTTACCTATCTATAGAAGTGGTTTTAGATCATAAACTGTGGAGCTTCTAATAAAGATAAACAAACAACTAGATATCAAAGGTGATATGTTTGTGAAAGGGTCTACATACAAAATAAAATGTACAAAAACATTTAAAAATATAGTTTTTTTAAACAAAATTTACATTGTTTTAAAGTTGCTAGGCCTCTTGAGTATCCAAATCTTATCTCCTTTTCTGAGGCCAGTCAGGAACAGAAATACATAAGTTACTGCACTTATCAAGAAATTACGGTGGGGAATTTTGTAGGCTCAAGTTTCCAAGGTCTGCACTGTGCACTCCTTTTTGGGGACAGTAGAAACAAAATCACAATTTTCAAAGTTTTATCCTATGGAAAGGGAGCAAAATAAGTAATGATAACACATTGAAAAATTGCTTTACTCCTCCTCACTTAAAAATGTTTGGCAAATTTAGTTTTGAGTCTAATGACCCTTTAAATCACATCTCCTTCTTTGCCACTCCTTTTTTTCTCCATTAGTCTTATTTCATTGCAGCTGCACAGACTTCTTTCTCCCTTTACCCCACTCCATTTAGCTCCACCTTTAACATCCCTCTACTGCTCTTAGTTTTCAGTTTGCTGCTGTTTTTTAAAACATAATAGACCAATCAGCATTAGGCAGTTATTACACTGCATTGAGATTATATAGACTTTTTTTTATTATTATATTCAGGATATCTTTGAATATTTTTATGTATTTTTGCATGAATAAGTAGAAAAACAAGTAAAAACTGTACAGTGTTTATCAATTTGCCATAGTAAACTTGACTCAACTCTCCCTATAATATATATATATATATATTTTTATAAAAAATTAGATATTTATTTGTATTTGGCCAAATGCGAAAACAGAGAAATTTCCATATTTGTTGCATCCATCCAAGAATGGTAAACGAGCTATCCTTTAACAAAAAAATAAACAAAGTAATGCTTGTGACCAGAATTAAGCCACTGTCACTCTTAAGGTGCAAAAGGCTTTGCTCCAGGCAGGAAATTATTCAGTTTTACATTATGAAATAATAATACAGCAATGTCCTTGCCATTTAAATGATTCATGTGTCAGCCAATAGCCATGTAAGGTTCCATTTGCTCTCGATGAACCTCACACAATTAAAAATTAAACTATATTTGTTTTGTGCTGCTGCTGACTTGTAGCAACAGCATTAGTTACTGATTTAACATTATTCAAGTTTAAGCTGTTGTCCAGCATTTCTTCTGCTGCCCTAAAGATGTGCCCCATAGGAAGTAACAGACAAATGAATTTTCGTTAACAAATTAGTTGTGAACAACCCCCTTAAAAGATTGTAAAGTTTAATGATTAGGTGCAACTCCTGCTTGCTTTAGCAGATCAATGATTAATCCGACTTTTTTCAATCTTTGTGTGCCCCTTATGGCATCCAGCTCGTGAGTCACGCAATGATTGGAGGAAGCCGGATCGTCATCGATATGCTAATGAAAGTAGGCACTGGGGGCGGAGGATCAGCGTTATGTTTATAATAACGCAAAGGTCCCTTTTTAAAAAAATAAGCGTCATTGTAAAGTTTAAGGAATGAAAATGCCCCTGTTTTTAAGATTACTTTCAGTTACCAGGCACTTATTCATTAAACTTTACAATCACTTTAACAACTATTGTATGAAACAAAAAGCAATCACCTAGATTACGAGTTTTGCATTACAGTTTTAGCTCTGAAAAATGACAATTTCAGAGTAAAAACAGTAATGCAGCCATAACGAGTCTTGTCGGTATTGCTATACCACAAGCATTTTAGCTTGTAACCAACGTCAATCCCGCCCTAAAAAAAATTACGTTTTTGTGTGGGACTTCCATAGCGCCGGTATTACAAGTTGTGCGGTGAGGCTAAAATGCTTGCATTACAGCCTATATGACACGATCCATTCCGCTATCTGAGACCAGTAGTTATGAGTTTTGCGCCACAAAAATGTTACACAAAACTCATAACTAAAATGTTAAAAAGTACACTAACACCCATACACTACCTATAAACCCCTATTCCGCCGCCCTCCCGCATCGCAAACACTATATAAAACTCATTAACCCTAACCTGCTACTCCCAACATTACCGCCACAAATAAAAGTTATTAACCCTTATTTCGCCGCTCCCTGACATCGCCACCCCTATAATAAAGTTATTAACTCCTATTTCCCCACACCCCAACATCGCTGACACTATAATAAAGCTATTAACCACTATTCCACCACTCCCCATCGCCCCCCACTAAATAAAGTTATTAACCCCTAAACCTCTGGCCTCCCACATCACCTTCACTAAATAAACCGATTAACCCCTAAACCGCCAGCCCCCCACATTGCAAAAAACTAAAACAACCCCCTAACTTTAAATTAAAATTACAATATCCCTATCTTAAAATAAATAAAAACTTACCTGTGAAATTAAAAAAAAGTTTAAACTAACAATTAACCAACACAACTTTTATACTAAAATTAAAAAACTACCAATTAAATAAACTATATTACACATTTAAAAAAACTAACACTACTAAACAAATTTAAGCCTAACGTTAAAAAAAAAAAATACTAAATTACAAAAAATAACAAACACTAAAGGGACAGTCTACAATAGAATTATTATTGTTTTAAAAGACAGATAATCCCTTTATTACCCATCCTACAGTTTTGCATAACCAACACTGTTATATTAATACATTTTTTACCTCTGTGATTACCTTGTATCTAACTTTCTGACAGCCCCTTGATCACATGACTATGACTATATCAAATCTATTGAGTTGCATTTAGCATTGTATTGTGCTAACTCTTAAATAACTCCCTGTGCCTGAACACAGTCTCTTCTTGTTAAAAGCAATTTCAAAAACATGTAAGGGCTTAGAAATTTGCATATGAGCCTACATAGGTTTAGTTTCAACTAAGAATAACAAGAAAACAAAGCAAATTTGATAAAAAAAAGATTGGAAAGTTGACTAAAATTACATCTCCTATCTGAATAATGAAAATTTTATTTTGACTAGACTGTCCCTTAAATTACGAAAAATAACAAACAAAATTATCCAAAATAAAAAACAATTACACCTTAAATTATAGCCCTATAAAAATAAACTAAAAAAAAACACAAAAAAACCCCTAGCCTACAATAAACTACCAATAGCCCTTAAAAGGGCCTTTTGTAGGGCATTGCCCTAAATAAATCAGCTTTTTACCTGTAATACAAAGACCCCCCAACAGTAAAACCCACCACCCAACCAATCCCCCAAAATAAAACCTAACTAACAAAAACCTAAGCTACCCATTGCCCTGAAAAGGGCATTTGTATTGGCATTGCCCTCAAAAGGGCATTCAGCTCTTTTACATTGCCCTTAAAAGGGCATTCAGCTCTTTTAAAAAAAGCCCAAACACTAATCTAAAAAAAACCCCACCCAAAACAAGTTAAAAAAAACCTTACACTTACCCCCGACGATCCACTTACAGTTTCTGAAGTCCGGACATCCAGGCGGCGAGATGTCTTCATCCAGGTGGCGAGGTCTTCATCCATCCAGGCGGATGTAATTTTAATTTAAAGTTAGCAGGTTGTTAGGTTTAGGGGTTAATAGTTTAATTAGTTTTTGCGATGTGGAGGGCTGGCAGTTTAGGGGTTAATAGGTTTATTTAGTGGTGGTGGTGATGTGGGAGGCCAGAGGTTTAGGGGTTAATAACTTTATTTAGTGGGCGGCGTTGTCGGGGAGCGCTGGAATAGGGGTCAATAGCTTTAT
Source organism: Bombina bombina (assembly GCF_027579735.1). NCBI lineage: Eukaryota > Metazoa > Chordata > Amphibia > Anura > Bombinatoridae > Bombina > Bombina bombina. Next base: position 790,435,856 of record NC_069499.1, read on the forward strand.
TATAGTAATAAATAAAAAGAGAGAAGCGCTCAACCTGGGAACGAACAATAGCATAATAGCTTGCTCTATGGCTAGTTACCACCCAAGAAGCAGCCTCTTTTTGCTCAAAATGTGCCTTTCACAGAGAAGAACTTTCCTGAAGCATATCAGTCTGATCCTGACTTCACAGTACAGTCCAGCCCCGAAATACCAGGCAATCCCTCTCTGAACGAGAGAAACAGCAAAACCCCAGACGTACGTTTCAGCCTATTGTGGGCCTCGTCAGTGAGGTGCAGCCATATCCCTCTAGGCACACTGAGCAACGGGTCCACGTCTGGATTCCCGCATCACACTTAGGGAGACTTCCCAAAATGTCATAATTTGCATAAATAAAAAGAGAGAAGCGCTCAACCTGGGAACGAACAATAGCATAATAGCTTGCTCTATGGCTAGTTACCACCCAAGAAGCAGCCTCTTTTTGCTCAAAATGTGCCTTTCACAGAGAAGAACTTTCCTGAAGCATATCAGTCTGATCCTGACTTCACAGTACAGTCCAGCTTTATTATAGTGTCGCCAATATTGGGGTGCGGGGAATAGGGGTTAATAACTTTATTATAGTGGCGGCGATGTCGGAGAGTTGCGAAATAGGGGTTAATAACTTATTAGTGGTGGGGAGTGGAAGGTTAGGGGTTAATACGTTTATTTTGTGTTGGCGATGTCGGGGAGTGGCAGATTAGAGGTGTTTGGACTTGGGGTTTATGTTAGGGTGGTAGGTTTAAACGTAACTTTTTTTTCCCCATAGACATCAATGGGGTTATGTTACGACGATCGCCATTCCGCGCTTCAGATGTTAGTTTTTTTCTAACACTCTCTCCCCATTGATGTCTATGGGGAAAGCATGCATGAGCACGTCAAAGCAGCCCTTGGATTTTGTGCGGTAAGGAGCTTATCACCACCATATCGCACACACAAGGCGGCTTTTCGGATTCTTGTAATTGCAGCGCTATGGAGAGTGAAATAACGCAACTTTTGTTGCGTTCATTTCGCACCCTCTATAGCGCAAAACTTGTAATCTAGGCGAATGTTTCTTTTCGACCAATGGTTCATTCCCAATTTTTTTTTTTTGGTGTACATGTCTTTCAATGGTCATAACAATATTTTGTATGTGTATGTATAAGTTTAGGTATGTTTATAAATAAAGATATATACATAAACATACATATATACACATCATATATACACATACACAGTATATCTTCTTTTTTTTAGAAAAGCTGTGTATATTTTCAAGTTTTATGTTGTGAAATTTAAGATGTTTATAATGAAACTGAAAGTTGTATTAATTGATTATATTACCTTTGATTTCTATTTTATGTTTTCTCCTTTCAATAACATCTTTTTTTTTTAATGTTTTATAAAGAAATACAAACTTAATTTATAGTTTTGTTCTTAGTACCTGCAAGAGTTTCCTAGCCTCATTGTTGTATATGTGGACACGAAGAATCCATGCATGAGGAGGGAAGAGAGAAATATAACCAGAGGATAGAAAAGCTGCAGGGAATAAATAAATTATATGTCTTGTCTGAGCAACAAGCATTAACGTGTGTAAGAAAATGTATGGTTTTATATCTAGATGCAGGATAAAGATTTATGGATAGCGGATTGCATAAATTAGGTGTAGTGTGAAGCAGCTTTTTAAAAATGTTTGTATCACATAATATGTAATTTGTCATAACGTGTCAGAGCAGTCATTTTGTGTCGGTTTATTTTCCAGTTTTCAGTATTTCAGAATAAGAAGAAGAAATGTTAATCAGATTCAGAACTCTACATAAGCTATGTGATCCATGTTAATACCTTAATAACTCTATTGCAAGGGCACCCTTAGCATTTGCAGGGCCCTGGGCAAGACAGATTTGTAGGGCCACCATTCCAGCCCATATACATTTTATATTATATTATATATAATGACAAAGGTGACTGAGCACACACTGTTTAAATGTATCTGGGGATATTACAAAGCTACTGTTTGTAAAGGATTATTTGATGCGGCATCCTAATTTATTAATATTTGTGCAATTAAGGGGATAGTTAAGTCAAAATTAAACTTTCATGATATACACAGGGCATGCAATTTAAAACAACTTTCCAATTTACTTTAATCATCAAATTTGCTTTGTAATCTTGGTATTCTTTGTTGAAAGCTAAACCTAGGTTGGCTCATATGCTAAATTCTAAGCCCTTGAAGTCTGCCTCGTATCTCAGTGCTTTTTGACAGTTTTTAACAGCTAGACAGTGATAGTTCATGTGTGCCATATTAGATAACATTGTGCTCACTCCTGTGCAGTTACCTATGTGTCTGCACTGATTGGCTAAAATGCAAGTCTGTCAAAAGAATTGAAATAAAGGGGCAGTCTGCAGAGGCTTAGATACAAGGTAATCACAGAGGTAAAAGGTTTATTAATATTACAGTTTTGGTTATGCAAAAATGTGGAAAGGGTAATAAAGTGATTATATATGTTTTTTTTAACTATAACAATTCTGAGTAGACTGTCCCTTTAAACATATTACAATTTACTAATACTTATATATAGACTTTTACAAATGTAACTTTGGCAAAGAAATGTAAAAAACGGAACTCTGGGTTAGAACTCCATAATCTTCCCCTTATACTACATGGGCTGACCACACCACACGAGCCATGCTTTGGGTTTTGATGAATAGTTAGCACTAAGCATAACACTCATGTGCCAGATACTAGGGGGCAAAGCCCATATGAATATTTGTTAAGATATTAAAAAAAATGACACATTTTATACTTTATGTTGTAAGCATACACAAATATTCAAAAACGCTATCATTTTAAGGATCTTTAGCATAATGTCTGCAACATCAGAGTAGTAATATTTTATTTATTTAAGTACATGATACAGGGGGTGGACTGTGACATCCAGTATGAAAATTAATTTAATAAATAATTTTCCAATAAAATTTTCACAAGAGTTTGAGGATGGGCCATCACCTCTTTATGTTTGTTTATTCCTAGCCCACTTTACTCACCTCTGCTTGAGGAAGTTGAGTTCTTTAGCAAGGTTGTCTCTCTCCTGCTGGATGCGGTCCCTATTCTTACCCAGCACTTCCAGCAGCCGGTGCAACTCCCTTAGCTCCTGCTGACACAGATCCGCCATGAGGGTGGTCTCCTTGGATCTGACCAAATTGATCTCGCTGGCCAGAACCAAATTCTGCTGCTCCAGACACCGCACTTTATCTATGAAGGTGGCAATGCGGTCATTGAGCTCTTGCATCTGATTGATGCAAGTGGTCAGGAACTCCTGATTCAGAGCCTCAGTTACAGAGAAGTCTCCCCTCAGCCCCCATTACAACCAGCTGTCGGTGCTGAGCAGGAGTTGCTGCAAGTGATTTCCCACTCTACTTCAATGTGCGGATTTGCAGGCACTGGCCTGTTTTTGAAGACATTTTGGAATTGCTTCTATGCAAAATTAACAGTGGCTAGATATATTTTGCTCCATTAATTAAAATAGAGGTGATCCAATACTGGTTACCGATACAGGGGGCGGGTTCAAATCTCTCTGAATTCAGCCATTTGTGAGTTGCAATGTTCAATTTTTTTCAGCAAAATATCAGTTTCATATATAAGTTTTACTTGAATCTAGGCCAGTGTCTCAGTTTGGGTAAGTAAGATACAACCATAAAATGTTGACAGCAGAGAAGAACCTGAAGGCCCATAATGTCTGCCCATATTTGTTTCTAAAGTATACAAATATTGAATTTGTATTAAACTCATATCTATCTACCCAACTATCTATCTAACATCTATTTATCCATCTTTATCTTCCTCTATCTTTCTGTCTATTTATACAAAATCTATCTATATCTATCTAAATATCTATCGCTCTTTCACTCCATCTTTATCTGTATTGTTCCATCTTCCTCTCTCTCTCCTTATTACTATTCATGATGTTAACACAATCTGCATCCTCAGGATTTCTCCCAGCAGTCAACTGCAGCTCTCTGTCACAGTATTTAACCAGACGATCAACTCTTTTATAAAGATGGATTGATTTTGTCACAGATGAGATAAAATACTTTCAATCCTTACCAAAAAATGGTACTGAGATATGTCCCTGGATCAACTTTACTTTTTTTATCTTTTGCTCTGTTAACTGATATAACCTTATATTCAATTTATCATAAAATCTATCTAAAACTTTTGAAAAGTTTGGGCTGTCATCATTATTTTACATGTTAGTACAGTAAGTGCTATAAACTGGGTGTCCTTTCTATAAAAATACAGTTGTGTTTACAAATGTGAACAATTATTTAACCTTAAAAGAGGTCTGCATAATAAGACATTTAAATTATGTTATTTAAAGAAATTTTACACTGTAGTCAAACTTTTTCTATGACTTCAAACAACAATGAGAATGTAGTCCCTTTGCAACAATGAGAATGTAGTCCCATATGACAGAAAAGTTTTCAGGATATCAGTCAGTGGTTCTCAACTTTCATGATACCCCCTTGTAAAATTCTATGTGTTCCATGCCTTAGTTTTTAAATGGCCATGACATCAAAGCAAGACTATACATGTTCTCAGAAGTAATGTGTAGTAAATAAAAATAACTACATTTAGGGCTGCATTACAAGTGGAATGCTAACTGTAAAGCGCAAGTCATGTCGGCAATAGTGCTGGTATTACAAGTTGAAACTAAAGGCGAAAGTGCAATTGCAATTTACGCTCTTCAGGTTAGCACGATCTCAGAGCTCGCGTAAAGGGTAGGTGAAGTAAAAAAGTTGCATTAAAGGGACACTGAACCCAATTTTATTCTTTTGTGTTTCAGATAGAGCATGCAATTTTAAAGTGAAGGTCAAGTCTGGGCTTGTGGGTAGCAGTATTCAATATGTTACCTAAAAACAGTATGAGGTTCATTCATCATATTATAGCTAAAATCAATTAAAAGTTTAAATTTTTACTTTTTATATCCGCTCTGTTTCAGCTGTATAATCCGCCCGTCATTGTGCCTTCCTTGATTGACATAGTGACGCTCCAATCGATTGTTTAACCCTGTGGCGTCCAGCCCCTTTTCAGTTTCGTCATCGAAACCTAATGCGCATGCGTGTTAATACATAGCGCGTCATCATCGGCATGCTCGTCCATGTTACGCGCATGCGTAGTCCGCATTGAATGCACAGCATCGCTCTCTCGCATCGTAGCAAATCAGCTGTTATCTGTAAGAACGCTACGCAAGTCTGTCAGTGCCTCACTCGCAAGATCGCTCTGCACATTTGAAAAGTTCATTGTACAGTGTTTGTCATTACTGTCAGTATATCAATTCAAATGTATTTATAAACCTAATTTTTTTTCAATATATGTAAATATATGATAACATTTAAACGATTATTCTACATCTTATTTTATCAAGCCTTTGTGTACTATTTTTATAATAATCGTTTAAATGTTATCATATATTTACATATATTGAAAAAAAATTAGGTTTATAAATACATTTGAATTGATATACTGACAGTAATGACAAACACTGTACAATGAACTTTCCGAATGGGCAGAGCGATCTTGCGAGTGAGTCACTGACAGACTTGCGTAGCAATGAATGCTACAAATTGTTTAGTTTACTGCATACACAGTTACGGCAGTTAATGAAACGCATGCGCTATTGTACTGACCATACGCATGCGCATTTCAAACATCACAAGGGTGCACGAGCGTAGTCCTCTTGTAATACACAAATCAACGTCATCAAAGCAGAATCAGGAAGTCTGGTATGAATTTATCCACCAATCAGCAACAACAACCCAGGTTGTTTACCAAAAAAGGGCCGGCATCTAAACTTACATTATTGCATTTCAAATAAAGAAACCAAGAGAATGAAGAAAATTTGATAATAGGAGTAAATTAGAGAGACCTAGATTACGATTTTTACGTTATGAGTCAAATTGCGGCGTTGTGGCCCATAACGCATAATTTTTCCTAACGCAGCCATTACAAGTCTCGTCGGTATAGGTTTATCGCAAGCCTTTTAGCCTGTAACGCAACGTCAGTACCACACTCCTAAAAATGACGTTTTTCAATGGGATTCCCATAGCACCGGTATTACAAGTTTTGCGTTCTGCCTATAAAGCGAGTGTTGCAGCCTAAAATGACAAGATCTGTAACACCATCTTAAGTCAGTAGTTATGAGTGTTACGCTACAAAGCTGTAACATAACACTCATAACTAGTGTTAAAAAGTACACAAACACCCATAAACTACCTATTAACCCCAAAACCGAGGCCCTCCCGCATCACAAACACTAAATTAAATTTATTAACCCCTAATCTGCCGCTCCCAATATCGCTGCCACTTTAAAAAAATATTAACCTCCATGCCACCGCTCCCTGACATCCTCACCACTATACTAAAGTTATTAACCCCTAAACCGCCGGCCTCCCGCATCGCAAACCCTATTTAAATATTATTAACCCCTAATCTGCTGTCCGCCAACATCGCCCCCACTTTACTAAAGTTATTAAGCCCTACACCGCCGCCATTATACTAAACCTATTAACCCCTAAACCGCAAGCCCCCCCACAACAAAATATACTAAACTAAACTATTAACCCCTAAACTGAAAGCCCCCACATTGAAATAAACTAAATTAAACTATTTACCCCTAAACCTAACAACCCCCTAACTTTATATTAAAATTACAATTTCCCTAGCTTAAGTTAAATTAAAATTTACCTGCCAAATTAAAAAAACTAAGTTTAAACTACCAATTAAACTAATATAATAATTAAACTAAAATTAAACTAACTACTAATTAAGATGAACCTATTACACAAAACTAGATGGTAATTCTAGGGGGCGCAAAGCCAAAAACCTAAGATATGAAATAATCTCTGGTATAACCCACAAATTAAAACACTATCAGGCCCATTTATCAAAGGGCTTGCGGACCTGATCCGACACTGCGGATCAGGTCCGCAAGACCTCGCTAAATGCGGAGAGCAATACGCTCTTCGCATTTAACATTGCACCAGCAGCTCACAAGAGCTGCTGGTGCAACGCCGCCCCCAATTGGCCGCCAGCAGGGAGGTGTCAATCAACCTGATCGTATTCGATCGGGTTGATTTCCGGCAATTCCTGTCCGCCTGCTCAGAGCACAGTGTCCCTTTAAACAAATGTCAAAGGGAAAACAAACTGGTACTCACGTCTGTACTTTTGTGATAACTATTTTTTTTGCACATTTACAAATGTGGAATAATAATTTTTTTTTTTTTTTTTTTTTTTAGTATGCTTGCTTTCTGACATAGATGTTAACAGCTTTAACCAGCAGTATAAAAGATGCCAATTAAAACCATCAATGTTTTTGTTATAGATTTGCATAAAAAAACACACAACACACACTCATACACAGAGATACACACACACACACTCTGATACATACAGATATACACTGATACACACACAGAGATATACACTGATACACACACACTCCCACACACATTTTAATAAACACACAGATCTACACAGAAGATGGACAAAATGCAATGTGACTGCACTACAGAGTATAAACAGAAGGTGATGTAACACAACTTTATACACAAAAGCTTATCTTCTTTAGGAAACATTTGATTATATATATATATATATATATATATATATATATATATATATATATATATATATATATATATATATATATATATATATATATATATATATATATATATATATATATATACAGGGAGTGCAGAATTATTAGGCAAGTTGTATTTTTGAGGATTAATTTTATTATTGAACAACAACCATGTTCTCAATGAACCCAAAAAACTCATTAATATCAAAGCTGAATAGTTTTGGAAGTAGATTTTAGTTTGTTTTTAGTTATAGCTATTTTAGGGGGATATCTGTGTGTGCAGGTGACTATTACTGTGCATAATTATTAGGCAACTTAACAAAAAACAAATATATACCCATTTCAATTATTTATTTTTTACCAGTGAAACCAATATAACATCTCAACATTCACAAATATACATTTCTGACATTCAAAAACAAAACAAAAACAAATCAGTGACCAATATAGCCACCTTTCTTTGCAAGGACACTCAAAAGCCTGCCATCCATGGATTCTGTCAGTGTTTTGATCTGTTCACCATCAACATTGCGTGCAGCAGCAACCACAGCCTCCCAGACACTGTTCAGAGAGGTGTACTGTTTTCCCTCCTTGTAAATCTCACATTTGATGATGGACCACAGGTTCTCAATGGGGTTCAGATCAGGTGAACAAGGAGGCCATGTCATTAGATTTTCTTCTTTTATACCCTTTCTTGCCAGCCACGCTGTGGAGTACTTGGATGCGTGTGATGGAGCATTGTCCTGCATGAAAATCATGTTTTTCTTGAAGGATGCAGACTTCTTCCTGTACCACTGCTTGAAGAAGGTGTCTTCCAGAAACTGGCAGCAGGACTGGGAGTTGAGCTTGACTCCATCCTCAACCGGAAAAGGCCCCACAAGCTCATCTTTGATGATACCAGCCCAAACCAGTACTCCACCTTCACCTTGCTGGCGTCTGAGTCGGACTGGAGCTCTCTGCCCTTTACCAATCCAGCCACGGGCCCATCCATCTGGCCCATCAAGACTCACTCTCATTTCATCAGTCCATAAAACCTTAGAAAAATCAGTCTTGAGATATTTCTTGGCCCAGTCTTGACGTTTCAGCTTGTGTGTCTTGTTCAGTGGTGGTCGTCTTTCAGCCTTTCTTACCTTGGCCATGTCTCTGAGTATTGCACACCTTGTGCTTTTGGGCACTCCAGTGATGTTGCAGCTCTGAAATATGGCCAAACTGGTGGCAAGTGGCATCTTGGCAGCTGCACGCTTGACTTTTCTCAGTTCATGGGCAGTTATTTTGCGCCTTGGTTTTTCCACACGCTTCTTGAGACCCTTTTGACTATTTTGAATGAAACGCTTGTTTGTTCGATGATCACGCTTCAGAAGCTTTGCAATTTTAAGAGTGCTGCATCCCTCTGCAAGATATCTCACTATTTTTGACTTTTCTGAGCCTGTCAAGTCCTTCTTTTGACCCATTTTGCCAAAGGAAAGGAAGTTGCCTAATAATTATGCACACCTGATATAGGGTGTTGATGTCATTAGACCACACCCCTTCTCATTACAGAGATGCACATCACCTAATATGCTTAATTGGTAGTAGGCTTTCAAGCCTATACAGCTTGGAGTAAGACAACATGCATAAAGAGGATGATGTGGTCAAAATACTAATTTGCCTAATAATTCTGCACTCCCTGTATATATATATATATTATGACCTTATATAAAGGTGTCAGGAATTGTGATTTTCAGAATATAGGCATAATATATCGTCCACATGAAATATTTGCTGGAGAGCCAGCCACCTTACCTTGTTTTTGCTAGTGCTGCAAGGGACTAGCCTGAGTCTTCTCAATCTGTATGTAGTCACCATAGGGAGGGGAGGGGCGGAGTGTGGTGCTAAACAAGTGTGGTGTTGTATACTATAATAAATTGCAGAACTCAGTTGCCAGAGCATGACCCCTTCCTCTCCTCAACAATCCACCTGACCGTAACTTGCAGTGATAAAAAACAGACACCAGGGGGTCGATCCAATAAAAATCGTCGCCCGCAAAAGCTGGCGACGCCAATATTTGCGCGGGTTTGGTATCCTATATACGGCGTAACCTAGAAGTTACGCGCGTATATTTCTGCCGTCGCCCGTAGTTTTTTGGGCCATAGGCAGGTATACCAAACCCACGCAGTTTGGTATCCAATATACAGCGTAAGGACTTACATGGCGAAAATGGAGAAATCTTACTCCATTTTCACCTCGCCACAAAAAGCAGCCGTAAGAAGCCTTACGCTGACTATTCGAGCCCCGTAACTCCCTAAACTGGCTGCTAAAATAAACCTAACACCTAATGCATGCGCAATGTCTATCTCCCTGTCAACCGCGATCTGCTAAAATAAACCTAACACCTAACGCATGCGCAATGTCTATCTCCCTGTCAACCGCGATCTGCTAAAATAAACCTAACACATAACGCATACGCAATGTCTATCTCCCTGTCAACCGCGATCCCCCGCCGCAATCCATAATAAAGTATTTAACCCCTAAACCGTCGCCATCTACATAAACTAAGCCCCTACTGTGAGCCCCTAAAACCGCCACCATCTAACTGATCTATCCCCTAATGTGAACCCATTACACCGCCGCCATCTATATTAAAATTATTAACCCCTAATTTAATCTACCTACCCCGCCGCCAGCTATATTATCTATATTAACCCTAAGTATATTATAGTTAATATAGTTATTACATTATATATATTAACTATACTAACCATAAGTATATTATGGCTAATATAGTTAATATAGTTACTATAGTATTTATATAAACTATATTAACTCTATCTAACCCTAACACCCCTAACTAAATTCTTATTAAATAAATCTAATTCATATTATAAACTAAAATATTCCTATTTAAATCTAAATACTTACCTATAAAATAAACCCTAAGATAGCTACAATGTAATTAATAATTACATTATAGCTATGTTAGGGTTTATATTTATTTTACAGGTAAATTGTTAATTATTTTAACTAGGTATAATAGCTATTAAATAGTTATTACCTATTTAATAGCTACCTAGTTAAAATAATTACCCAATTACCTGTAAAATAAATCCTAACCTAAGTTACAAATACACCTACACTATCAATAAATTAAATAAACTACAAATATCTATCTAAAAATACAATTAAATAAACTAAACTAAATTACAAAGCTCTTTTACCTTACCAGCCCTTAAAAGGGCCTTTTGTAGGGGCATGCCCCAAAGAAAACTGCTCTTTTGCCTGCAAAAAAAACACACAATACCACCCCCCAACATTACAACCCACCACCCACATACCCCTAATCTAACCCAAACCCCCCTTAAATAAACCTAACACTACCCCCCCCTGAAGATCTCCCTACCTTGTATTCACCCCGCCGGGCAGAACTCCTCATCCGATCCGGGCGATGTCTTCCAGCAAGCGGCAGTGATTGGTTCAGCCAATCGGATTGAACTTGAATCTGATTGGCTGATTCAATCAGCCAATCAGAATTCGACGGACGCCATCTTGGATGACGTCATTTAAAGGAACCTCATTCGTCGGGAAGTCGTCGTGCCGGATGGATGCTCCGCGGCGGAGGAGCGAAGAAAGAAGATTGAAGATGCCGATTTGCTTGAAGACATCGCCGATGGAAGAAGACTCTCTGCTGCTTGCTTCAAGACATCGCCCGGATGGAAGAAGACTTCACTGCCGCTTGCTGGAAGACATCGCCCGGATCGGATGAGGAGTTCTGCCCGGCGGGGTGAATACAAGGTAGGGAGATCTTCAGGGGGGGTAGTGTTAGGTTTATTTAATGGGGGTTTGGGTTAGATTAGGGGTATGTGGGAGGTGGGTTGTAATGTTGGGGGGTGGTATTGTGTTTTTTTTTGCAGGCGAAAGATCAGTTTTCTTTGGGGCATGCCCCCACAAAAGGCCCTTTTAAGGGCTGGTAAGGTAAAAGAGCTTTGAACTTTTTTTAATTTAGAATAGGGTAGGGATTTTTTTTTATTTTGGGGGTTTATTATTTTATTAGGAGGCTTAGAATAGGTGTAATTAGCTTAAAAATCTTGTAATCTTTTTTTATTTTTTGTAATTTAGTGTTTTGTTTTTTTTGTAATTTAGTTTAGTTTATTTAATTGTATTTTTAGATAGATATTTGTAGTTTATTTAATTTATTGATAGTGTAGGTGTATTTGTAACTTAGGTTAGGATTTATTTTACAGGTAATTGGGTAATTATTTTAACTAGGTAGCTATTAAATAGGTAATAACTATTTAATAGCTATTATACCTACAGGGAGTGCAGAATTATTAGGCAAATGAGTATTTTGACCACATTATCCTCTTTATGCATGTTGTCTTACTCCAAGCTGTATAGGCTCGAAAGCCTACTACCAATTAAGCATGCAGCACTCTTAAAATTGCAAAGCTTCTGAAGCGTGATCATCGAACAATCAAACGTTTCATTCAAAATAGTCAACAGGATCGCAAGAAGCGTGTGGAAAAACCAAGGCGCAAAATAACTGCCCATGAACTGAGAAAAGTAAAGCGTGCAGCTGCAAAGATGCCACTTGCCACCAGTTTGGCCATATTTCAGAGCTGCAACATCACTGGAGTGCCCAAAAGCACAAGGTGTGCAATACTCAGAGACATGGCCAAGGTAAGAAAGGCTGAAAGACGACCACCACTGAACAAGACACACAAGCTGAAACGTCAAGACTGGGCCAAGAAATATCTCAAGACTGATTTTTCTAAGGTTTTATGGACTGATGAAATGACAGTGAGTCTTGATGGGCCAGATGGATGGGCCCGTGGCTGGATTGGTAAAGGGCAGAGAGCTCCAGTCCGACTCAGACGCCAGCAAGGTGGAGGTGGAGTACTGGTTTGGGCTGGTATCATCAAAGATGAGCTTGGGGGGCCTTTTCGGGTTGAGGATGGAGTCAAGCTCAACTCCCAGTCCTACTGCCAGTTTCTGGAAGACACCTTCTTCAAGCAGTGGTACAGGAAGAAGTCTGCATCCTTCAAGAAAAACATGATTTTCATGCAGGACAATGCTCCATCACACGCGTCCAAATACTCCACAGCGTGGCTGGCAAGAAAGGGTATAAAAGAAGAAAATCTAATGACATGGCCTCCTTGTTCACCTGATCTGAACCCCATTGAGAACCTGTTGTCCATCATTAAATGTGAGATTTACAAGGAGGGAAAACAGTACACCTCACTGAACAGTGTCTGGAAGGCTGTGGTTGCTGCTGCACGCAATGTTGATGGTGAACAGATCAAAACACTGACAGAATCCATGGATGGCAGGCTTTTGAGTGTCCTTGCAAAGAAAGGTGGCTATATTGGTCACTGATTTGTTTTTGTTTTGTTTTTGAATGTCAGAAATGTATATTTGTGAATGTTGAGATGTTATATTGGTTTCACTGGTAAAAATAAATAATTGAAATGGGTATATATTTGTTTTTTGTTAAGTTGCCTAATAATTATGCACAGTAATAGTCACCTGCACACACAGATATCCCCCTAAAATAGCTATAACTAAAGACAAACTAAAAACTACTTCCAAAACTATTCAGCTTTGATATTAATGAGTTTTTTGGATTCATTGAGAACATGGTTGTTGTTCAATAATAAAATTAATCCTCAAAAATACAACTTGCCTAATAATTCTGCACTCCCTAATATAATATATATATATATAATATAATTAGGGTTAATATAGTTAATATATATAATATAATAACGATATTAACTATATTAACCCTAATATAATTAGGGTTAATATAGTTAATATAGCTGGCGGCGGTGTAGAGGGATTAGATTAGGGGTTAATAATTTTAAAATAGATAGCGGCGGGGTAGGGGCTCACTTTAGGGGTTAGGTAAGGTAGATGGCGGCGGTGTTAGGGGCTCACTTTAGGGGGTTATAGATTTAATATAGCTGGCGGCGGTTTAGGGGTTAATAACTTTATTAGGTAGCGGCGGTTTAGGGGTTAATACATTGTTATTGTTAGGATAGTGAGGGGGGATAGCGGATAGAGGGTTAGACGTGTCGGGCTATGTTAGGGAGGCGTGTTAGACGTGTCGGGCTATGTTAGGGAGGCGTGTTAGACAGTGCGGGTGATTTAGACTTTAGTCAGGTTTTGTAGGCGCCGGCAGTTTCTAACGTGCCGCAAGTCACTGGCGACGCCAGAAATTTGTACTTGCGCAGATTTCTGGACATCGCTGGTTTATCTGACTTACGGCACTTTAGCATCTGACGGCGCAGTATATGGGATAGCTCAAGTTGCGAGCTGAAACTGCGGGCGACGCGGGTTCCCTCGCTTGCGCCGCAAACTACGATCTATATCGGATCGACCCCCAGAGGAGTAGAGGGAGGGGTTGATGGAACGTAAATGTGTCACAAACTCAGAGAACGCAAACAAACAGTAAAACTGATGCAGCGTTCTGCAGAGCTGCTATCTCCTTACAATGAATTGAAGTCAGGACAGGAGCGGTCTGCCTAGTTCTCATAATAACATCTCAGGCACTGAAATGCAGCCCCTGTCAATTGCCACCTGGGTCCGTTGGACCCACTTTGTCCCATGATTGAGCCGGCCCTGGCTGTCCATACGTGAGATGAATTAAAGATGAAATTTATCATAGGATGTAAACTAATAAAGTCCCCAATGTCAATGAACATCCAAAAAGATAAAACAAACAGTCTTAAAGTGAAACACTTCCAAGTCCATAAAGGAAAAGTGGGAGCTTGAATTAATAAGGTCACCAATAATATAACCCGTCAAGCTGTGTCAGCATTAATTAGAAGAAATATATATACAATATATATAGAAATTTGTTTCCCTGAATATTCGTTGGCTTGACTATTCAGTTTTGATTAATTATATATATATAAAACACAGGAATGGACCGCACTCACAGACTGGACTGGGTACACATCCTAAGCCACTGTTAACTCCACAGCCCTGAACACTGACAGACAGCTGCAAAGTTCCCAGCAACCCAGGCAGTTAACCCCCGAGCAACCTGGGTGTCAGGTCCGCAGGGGAGCATTACAATCATTAACACAAAACACCCAGCACTCACTAGCAGATTCACAGCAATGTTTAAAAGCAAAACTGGGGGAAGTCAGTTACATTTGGCGCCAAAGGATCAAGCCCAGGACCACGACATGGTCTCCCCCTTCCTGGGACCCTAACCAGCACCCACACAATGCATACTTCCAAACAAACCAACTGGGAACCTCCCAAGGTGACACAGGCTTTTGTAACCTCCCCTATGTAAATACAAAACACAGGAATGGACCGCACTCACAGACTGGACTGGGTACACATCCTAAGCCACTGTTAACTCCACAGCCCTGAACACTGACAGACAGCTGCAAAGTTC